>NC_088217.1:22933116-23040616 GCF_036934945.1 Oncorhynchus masou masou | reverse complement strand
AGAAACAGAGACAGAGAGCAGCGCGAGGGATGGACAGAAACAGAGACAGAGAGCAGCGCGAGGGATGGACAGAAACAGAGACAGAGAGCAGCGCGAGGGATGGACAGAAACAGAGACAGAGAGCAGCGCGAGGGATGGACAGAAACAGAGACAGAGAGCAGCACGAGGGATGGGCAGAAACAGAGACAGAGAGCAGCGCGAGGGATGGACAGAAACAGAGACAGAGAGCAGCACGAGGGATGGACAGAAACAGAGACAGAGAGCAGCGCGAGGGATGGACAGAAACAGAGAGCAGCGCGAGGGATGGACAGAAACAGAGACAGAGAGCAGCGCGAGGGATGGACAGAAACAGAGACAGAGAGCAGCGCGAGGGATGGACAGAAACAGAGACAGAGAGCAGCGCGAGGGATGGACAGAAACAGAGACAGAGAGCAGCAGCGAGGATGGACAGAAACAGAGACAGAGAGCAGCGCGAGGGATGGACAGAAACAGAGACAGAGAGCAGCGCGAGGGATGGACAGAAACAGAGACAGAGATGGACAGAAACAGAGACAGCGCGTGAGGGATGGACAGAAACAGAGACAGAGAGCAGCGCGAGGGATGGACAGAAACAGAGACAGAGAGCAGCGCGAGGGATGGACAGAAACAGAGACAGAGATGGACAGAAACAGAGACAGAGAGCAGTGCGAGGGATGGACAGAAACAGAGACAGAGAGCAGCGAGAGGGATGGACAGAAACAGGACAGATGGACAGAAACAGAGACAGAGAGCAGTGTGAGGGATGGACAGAAACAGAGAGCAGCGTGAGGGATGGACAGAAACAGAGAGCAGCGCGAGGGATGGACAGAAACAGAGACAGAGAGCAGTGCGAGGGATGGACAGAAACAGAGACAGAGAGCAGCACGAGGGATGGACAGAAACAGAGACAGAGAGCAGTGTGAGGGATGGACAGAAACAGAGAGCAGCGTGAGGGATGGACAGAAACAGAGACAGAGAGCAGTGCGAGGGATGGACAGAAACAGAGACAGAGAGCAGCGCGAGGGATGGACAGAAACAGAGACAGAGAGCAGCGCGAGGGATGGACAGAAACAGAGACAGAGAGCAGCGAGAGGGATGGACAGAAACAGAGACAGAGAGCAGCGTGAGGGATGGACAGAAACAGAGACAGAGAGCAGCGTGAGGGATGGACAGAAACAGAGACAGAGAGCAGAGAAACAGAGACAGAGAGCAGCGCAGAGGGATGGACAGAAACAGAGACAGAGAGCAGCGAGAGGGATGGACAGAAACAGAGACAGAGAGCAGCGCGAGGGATGGACAGAAACAGAGACAGAGAGCAGCACGAGGGATGGGCAGAAACAGAGACAGAGAGCAGCGTGAGGGATGGACAGAAACAGAGAGCAGTGCGAGGGATGGACAGAAACAGAGAGCAGTGCGAGGGATGGACAGAAACAGAGACAGAGAGCAGTGCGAGGGATGGACAGAAACAGAGAGCAGCGCGAGGGATGGACAGAAACAGAGACAGAGAGCAGCGCGAGGGATGGACAGAAACAGAGACAGAGAGCAGAGCGAGGGATGGACAGACAGAAACAGAGATGCAGCGCGAGGGATGGACAGAAACAGACAGAGAGCAGCGTGAGCAGAGACGAGGGATGGACAGAAACAGAGACAGAGAGCAGCGCAGAGGATGGACAGAAACAGAGACAGAGAGCAGCGCGAGGGATGGACAGAAACAGAGACAGAGAGCAGCAGTGCGAGGGATGGACAGAAACAGAGACGGAGAGCAGTGCGAGGGATGGACAGAAACAAGAAACAGAGACAGAGAGCAGCGCGAGGGATGGACAGAAACAGAGACAGAGAGCAGTGTGAGGGATGGACAGAAACAGAGACAGAGAGCAGCGCGAGGGATGGACAGAAACAGAGACAGAGAGCAGTGCGAGGGATGGACAGAAACAGAGACAGAGAGCAGTTCGAGGGATGGACAGAAACAGAGACAGAGAGCAGTGCGAGGGATGGACAGAAACAGAGAGCAGTGCGAGGGATGGACAGAAACAGAGACAGAGAGCAGTGCGAGGGATGGACAGAAACAGAGACAGAGAGCAGCGCAGAGGGATGGACAGAAACAGAGAAATGACAGAAACAGAGACAGTGCGAGGGATGGACAGAAACAGAGACAGAGAGCAGTGCGAGGGATGGACAGAAACAGAGAGCAGTGCGAGGGATGGACAGAAACAGAGACAAAGAGCAGTGCGAGGGATGGACAGAAACAGAGAGCAGCGTGAGGGATGGACAGAAACAGAGACAGAGAGCAGCGCGAGGGATGGACAGAAACAGAGACAGAGAGCAGCATGAGGGATGGACAGAAACAGAGAGATGGAGAGAGAGGTAGAAAAGGCCACAGATATTACCTGCAGGCAAGGCACTAGACTGTGAAGGATACAGGGAGGTGCCCTCTGTGAGGGGAGCAGGGGGGTAAAGGTCAGAGGTTAAAGGTTAGTCAGAACATTAGTACAGTGGAGGAACCCCCATCCACTACAGTACTACAACTGGTGCAGGGGGATGTTGCCCCTAGACACTGATCTTTGGTGACTTTAGCATTTTCCCCACTAATGGTTAAGGTTAGGAATGGGGAGGTGAAGCTGATCCTAGATCTGTACCGAGGAGAACCTTAACTTTGGAGCACTACAACTACACGACTGGGAAACCATGGAGTATGATCCACCACAGTCTACATTCACAACTATTAGTAGCAGAAGTGTGCTAGTAGTCACTATTGACAGTAAATACAGTGACAGTCCAACATGCAACCACTTCAAGGCACATTCATGCATTTCTTTAACATCTAGAAGTGTTATCTACGAGGGCTCACTTCAATGTTAAGAACATGACGGTTGATGAGAAGATGATTTGTACAATGAAAGTAGAATATTTTCACATCCATGTTGAAGACTTTGACAGTTTGTGTAGCTGGTTTCAAAGGTCAAATAGGGGGTGCTTATATTTGTCCTGTTTCACTGAATGTACAAATGGGTAACCTGTACGAGTGTGAGGTGTGAAATGGAAATGTGTTTCTTTGCATATCCCAACTCCCCCTGGGGTCACGGCCAGGGTCAGCCATTATAGACAACAAACAAGGAGAAATGTGGGTTAAGTGCTAAGAGTGTATGTTAGATGACTAACACGTTGTACATAATGACTACTTGGGCAGCAGGCAGCCTAGGGGTAAGAGCATTACTGAAAAGGTCACTGGTTTGAATCCCAGAGCCGACAAGGTGAAAATTCTGTCGATGTGCCCTTGAACAAGGCACTTAACCCAAATTGCTTCTGTAAGTCTCTCTGGATGAGAGTGTCTGCTAAATTACTAAAATGTAAATGCCTTGCTCAAGGGCAGATCAACAGATTTCTTTAATCTTGGGGATTCAAACAATCAACCTTTTGATTACTGGCCCAACACTCTAACCAAATCAAATCAAATCATCAAATCAAATGTTATTTGTCACATACACATGGTTAGCAGATGTTAATGCGAGTGTAGCGAAATGCTTGTGCTTCTAGTTCCGACAATGCAGTAATAACCAACGAGTAATCTAACCTAACAATTCCACAACTACTACCTTATACACACAAGTGTAAAGGGATAAAGAATATGTACATAAAGATATATGAATGAGTGATGGTACAGAACGGAATAGGCAAGATGCAGTAGATGGTATAGAGTACAGTATATACATATGAGATGAGTAATGTAGGGTATATAAACATAAGGTGGCATAGTTTAAAGTGGCTAGTGATACATGTATTACATAAAGATGGCAAGATGCAGTAGATGCAGCAGTTCAAATGAGTACAGTATATACATATACATATGAGATGAGTAATGTAGGGTATGTACACATTATATTAAGTGGCATTGTTTAAAGTGGCTAGTGATACATTTTTACATCAATTACCATTATTAAAGTGGCTGGAGTTGAGTCAGTATGTTGGCAGCAGCGACTCAATGTTAGTGGTGGCTGTTTAACCGCTAGGCTACCTGCCATCTACTTATCCTACCTGTTGTGTGTAGGTGTGTGTGTGTGTAGGTGTGTGTGTGTGTTGTGTGTGTGTTTGTGTTGTGTGTGTGCGTGTGTGTGTGTGTTTGTGTTGTGTGTGTGCGTGCGTGCGTGTGTGTTTGTGTTGTGTGTGTGCGTGTGTGTGTGCGTGTGTGTGTGTGTGTCTTTGTGTTGTGTGTGTGTTGTGTGTGTGTGTGTTGTGTGTGTGTTTGTGTTGTGTGTGTGTGTGTGTTTGTGTTGTGTGTGTGCGTGCGTGCGTGTATACCTAACACAGTGAGGCGTGCTGAGGCAGTATCTTGGTCGATCTCTGATTTAACAGTACAGGTGTATGTTCCCTCATCCTGCTCGTGGACATTAGGGATGGACAGGGAATCCTCATCCTTCTTTAACCTACAGACCAGTCATGGGAGGAAACATGTTATTACATCACTATAACATGACATTACAGAACATCACTATTACATGTTATTACACGTCAACTATAGCTATGCTCTTTCAACACCACTGTTTTTCTGTGTTTTTGTACATGCATTGTTTGTGCATTTCATCCCATGGACACAGGGCTCAATCAAGTTACAGTTTGAGCCTTTAAAAGCTGATGGTAGAGAAAACTGTTGTTGAGTTGTTTCTTTCACCTCCATCCCAGAGAGAGAGGCTTGTCATCCTTCAGCCAGGTAACAGTGATGGGCAGGGTGAGGTCTGACTTGACCCGGCAGTCAAAACGAGCCATGGTGCCTCGAAATGCTGACTGGTGCTCTGGAGCCCTGACGATACGGGTCGGCTCTGAAACAAACCGTGTACACCACACACAGGATACAACAGGGCACACACACACACACACACACAGGACAGACAGGCAGGACAGACACGCAGGACAGGCACGCAGGACAGACACGGGACACACACAGGACAGACGCAGGACAGTCATATCTGGAAAAATGATGGGGATAGATAGGGAAGCCAAACGCCTTGCATGGAATTCCTGAACAGCTGGAGCTCAACCAATTAGATTAAGAGTGTTTTTTTTCTCATGATATGAAATGACATTAAGGCCACATGGGAAGAATGAGTATAATCAACAGACTACAGAATATGATTGTCTAATGTGAATCTCTAAGTAACGTCATCTGCTCTGAGAAACAAAATAGGTTGATAAGGCACGAGGAAATGTTTGGCAACAACACAGGGGCTATTTGGTCTGAGAAGGAAACATAAAAACAGAAGCATGAAGTCGTGCTGTGATGAGATTGGTTGCTCTCTAACCTTTGACCTCCAGTTGGACCTGGTTCTCCTCCTTGCCCAGGATGTTGCTGGCCACACAGGTGTATGTACCCTGGTCCTCAACCCGCGCACGCTTGATCTCTAGGCTCCCGTTGATGTAGACCCGGTATTGACCACCGTCCAGACCACTGCCCTGACCATTCTTAAACCTACACACACACACACACAGAGGGGAAAATATTCAGGGTAAGACACAGGGTAAGACACACACACACACACTCACACACACACTCACGCACATCCATAACTTTTACATTCTATCATTTCAATTCAATTTCAATTCAGTGGACTTTAATTGGCATGGGAAACATACAGTATGTTAACATTGCCAAAGCAAGTGAAAAATATAATAAACAAAAGTGAGATAAACAATAAAAATTAACAGTAACCATTACACTCACAGACGTTCCAAAAGAATAAAGACATTTCAAATGTCATATTATGTCTATTTACAGTCGTTGCCAAAAATTTTGAGAATGACACAAATATATTCACAAAGTCTGCTGCTTCAGTGTCTTTAGATATGTTTGTCAGATGTTACTATAGAATACTGAAGTATAATTGCAAGCATTTCATAATGCATCCATTTGTATCCATGTCATCTACAAGACCCTGCTAGGTAAAGTCCCCCCTTATCTCAGCTCGCTGGTCACCAGCAGGTATATCTCTCTAGTCACCCCCAAAACCAATTCTTTCTTTGGCTGCCTCTCCTTCCAGTTCTCTGCTGCCAATGACTGGAACGAACTACAAAAATCTCTGAAACTGGAAACACTTATCTCCCTCACTAGCTTTAAGCACCAACTGTCAGAGCAGCTCACAGATTACTGCACCTGTACATAGCCCACCTATAATTTAGCCCAAACAACTACCTCTTTCCCTACTGTATTTCATTCATTTATTTATTTTGCTCCTTTGCACCCCATTATTTTTATTTCTACTTTGCACATTCTTCCATTGCAAATCTACCATTCCAGTGTTTTACTTGCTATATTGTATTTACTTCGCCACCATGGCCTTTTTTTGCCTTTACCTCCTTATCTCACCTCATTTGCTCACATTATATATAGACTTATTTTTCTACTGTATTATTGACAGTATGTTTGTTTTACTCCAAGTGTAACTCTGTGTCGTTGTATGTGTCGAACTGCTTTGCTTTATCTTGGCCAGGTCGCAATTGTAAATGAGAACTTGTTCTCAACTTGCCTACCTGGTTAAATAAAGGTGAAATAAGCGTCATATGCTTTTATTGACAATTACATGAAGTTGATGCAAAAAGTCAATATTTGCAGTGTTGACCCTTCTTTTTCAAGACCTCTGCAATACGCCCTGGCATGCTGTCAATTAACTTCTGGTCCACATCCTGACTGATGGCAGCCCATTCTTGCATAATCAATGCTTGGAGTTTGTCAGAATTTGCGGGGTTTTGTTTGTCCACCTGCCTCTTGAGGATTGACCACAAGTTCTCAATGGGATTAAGGTCTGGGGAGTTTCCTGGCCATGGACCCAAAATATTGATGATTTGTTCCCCGAGCCACTTAGTTATCCCTTTGCCTTATGGCAAGGTGCTCCATTCTGCTGGAAAAGGCATTGTTCATCACCAAACTGTTACTGGATGGTTGAGAGAAGTTGCACTCGGAGGATGTGTTGGTACCATTCTTTATTCATGGCTGTGTGCTTAGGCAAAATTGTGAGTGAGCCCACTCCCTTGGCTGAGAAGCAATCCCACACATGAATGCTTTACTGTTGGCATGACACAGGACTGATGGTAGCGCTCATCTTGTCTTCTCCGGACAAGCTTTTTTCCGGATGCCCCAAACAATCGGAAAGGGGATTCATCAAAGAAAATGACTTTACCCCAGTCCTCAGCAGTCCAATTGCTGTACCTTTTGCAGAATATCAGTCTGTCCCTGATGTTTTTCCTGGAGAGAAGTGGCTTCTTTGCTGCCCTTCTTGACACCAGGCCATCCTCCAAAAGTCTTCGCCTCACTGTGCGTGCAGATGCACTCACACCTGCCTGCTGCCATTTCTGAGCAAGCTCTGTACTGGTGGTGCCCCGATCCCGCAACTGAATCAACTTTAGGAGACGGTCCTGGCGCTTCCTGGAGTTTCTTGGGTGCCCTGAAGCCTTCTTCACAACAATTGAACCACTCTCCTTGAAGTTCTTGATGATCTGATAAATGGTTGATTTACTGGCAGCAATATCCTTGCCTTTGAAGACCTTTTTGTGCAAAGCAATGATGATGGTACGTGTTTCCTTGCAGGTGACCATGGTTGACAGAGGAGGAACAGTGATTCCAAGCACCACCCTCCTTTTGAAGCTTCCAGTCTGTTTTCAAACTCAATCCGCATGACAGAGTGATCTCCAGCCTAGGCCTCGTCAACACTCATATCTGTGTTAACGAGAGAATCACTGACATGATGCCAGCTGGTCCTTTTGTGGCAGGGCTGAAATGCAGTGGAAATGTTCTTGGGGGATTCAGTTCATTTGCATGGCAAAGACGGACTTTGCAATTAATTGCAATTCATCTGATCACTCTTCATAACATTCTGGAGTATATGCAAATTGCCATCATACAAACTGAGGCAGCAGACTGAAAATTAATATTTGTGTCATTCTCAAAACTTGTGGCCACGACTGTACAATGCTGTAACGATGTGCAAATAGTTAAAGTACAAATAAGAAAATAATTAAACATAAATATGGGTTATATTTACAATGGTGTTTGTTTTTCACTGGTCACAAATCTTGCTGCTGTGATGGCACACTGTGGTATTTCACCCAGTAGATGGGAGTTTATCAAAATTGATTTGTTTTCAAAATCTTTGTGGATCTGTTGTAGTCTGAGGGAAATATGTGTCTCTAATATGATCATATACTTGGCAGGAGGTTAGAAAGTGCAGCTCAGTTTCCACCTCCTTTTTGGGCGTGGTGCACATAGCCTGTCTTCTCTTGAGAGCCTGGTCTGCCTACGGCGGCCTTTCTCAATAGCAAGGCTATGCTCACTGAGTCAAAGCTTTCCTTAAGTTTGGGTCAGTCACAGTGGTCAGGTATTCTGCCACAGTGTACTCTCTGTTTAGGGCCAAATAGCATTCTAGTTTGCTCTGTTTTTTTGTGAATTCTTTTCAATGTGTCAAGTCATCTCTTTTTGTTTTCTCATGTTTTGGATGGGTCTAATTGTGTTGCTGTCCTGGGGCTCTGTTTGTGTTTGTGAACAGAGCCCCAGGACCTGCTTGCAGAGTCTCAATTTGGTGTTTGTCCCATTTTGTGAATTCTTGGTTGGTGAATGGACCCCAGACCTCACAACCATTCTATAACTCATTCAAGTATTTTTAGCCAGATCCTAATTGGTATGTTGAATTGTATGTATGAATTGCATGTTCCTTTTGATGGCATAGAATGACCTTCTTGCCATGTCTCTCAGATCATTCACAGCTTTGTGGAAGTTACCTGTGGCTCTGATGTTTAGGCCGAGGTATGTATAGATTTTGTGTGCTCTAGGACAACGTTGTCTAGATGCAATTTGTTGTCACGTTCTGACCTTAGTTCTTTTGTTAGGTCTTTGTTTTAGTATGGTCGGTGCGTGAGTTGGGTGGGTTGTCTATGTTCCTTTTTCTATGTGGTGTTTTTGTGTTTGGCCTGGTATGGTTCTCAATCAGAGGCAGGTGTCGTTAGTTGTCTCTGATTGAGAATCATACTTAGGTAGCCTTTTCCCACTTGTGTGGTGTGGGTGATTGTTTTCTGTCTTAGTGTATGTCAAAAGACAGTACTGTTTCGTTTCGTGTCATTCTCTTTGTTTTTTTGTTTTAGTGTTCTGAGTTTATTAAAGATCATCATGAACACGTACCACGCTGCGCATTGGTCCTCCAATCCTTCCTACTACTCCTCCTCAGAAGAGGAGGAAAACAAGCGTTACATTCGTATTCATGGTCCTGGTAGCTGGACCTTTTTTGTCTTACTGAGATTTACTGTCAGGGTATTACAGAATATTTGCAGAATATCTAGGTGCTGCTGTAGGCCCTCCTTGGTTGGGGATCAGCAAACAGTAGACATTTGACTTCAGATTCTAGTAGGGTGAGGCCAGGTACTGCAGACTGTTTTAGTGCCTCCGCCAATTCGTTGATATATATGTTGAAGAGGGTGGGGCTTAAGCTGTCTCCCTGTCTCACCTCACGGCCCCGTGGAAAGAAATGTGTGTTTTTTGCCAATTTTAACTGCACATGTTTGTGTACATTGATTTTATGTCTTGTGTTTTTCCTCCAACACCACTTTCCATTAATTTGTATAGCAGATACTCATGCCAAATTGAGTCAAAGGCTTTTTTGAAATCAGCAAAGCATGAGAAGACTTTGTCTTTGTTTTGGTTTGTTTGTTTGTCAATTAGGGTGTGCAGGGTGAATACGTGGTCTGTCGTATGGTAATTTGGTAAAAAGACAATTTGACATTTGCTCAGTATATTGTTTTCACTGAGGAAATGTACAAGTCTGCTGTTATTGATAATGCAGAGGATTTTCCCAAGGTTACTGTTGACGCATACGCCAAGGTAGTTATTGCGGTCAAATGTGTCTCCACTTTTGTGGATTGGGGTGATCAGTCCTTGGTTCCAAATATTGGGGAAGATGCCAGAGCTCAGGATGTTGTTAAAGAGTTTAAGTACAGCCAATTGGAATTTGATGTCTTTATATTTTATCATTTCATTTCATTGATGTTACCATCAACGCCGCAGGCCTCTCTGGGTTGGAGGGTTTGTATTTTGTCCTGTAGTTCCTTCAATGTAATTGGAGAATCCAGTGGGTTCTGGTTGTCTTTAATAGTTGACTCTATGACTTGTATTTGATCATGTATATGTTTTTGCTGTTTGTTCTTTGTTGTAGGGCCAAAAAGATTGGAGAAGTGGTTTACATATACTCTACATCCCCATATATTCTCTACCTGGTTCTATCTTTCCACACTCATCAGTATATGTATTTTAGCTTTTGTGTGGACCACAGGAAGAGTAGCTGTTGCACGACAGCTAATGGGGATCCAAATAAAGTAAACTCACCAGCGTAGCTCAGGAAGTGGCGAGCCAAAGAAGGGACAGTCCAGGAAGGTTCTGTTGTTCTCTATCACCTTTATTAGCTGGTTCTTAGCACCAAGCATCCTGGGAGCCATGTCTAGAGAGAGAGAGAGAGAGGGAGAGAGAGAGAGAGCAAGAGAGAGAGAAACAATTGACATATTTAGTCCTATTTCATTATAGCTTCATCACTCATCATCATAATCATCATCTTCATCACCACCAACACCACTCCCTCTCTTTACCCAATATGCTGACGAAAGCGTTGGCCAGCAGGTAACCATGGTGATTGGAGGCGTTACATTGGTACACAGCGCTGCTGCCGATCTGAACAGAATGAAAGATGATGGTGTCACCTACCACCGATCTTCTAGGGTTGGGCAGGGAGCCTGGGAGATGGGGAGAGAGGTAGAGGGCAGATGGAGAGAAAGGGGGGAGAGAAGATAGAAGATAAAGAATAGAGGGGTGTAAATGTAAATAGTCAAAACTGGTTGGCAATAGAAATGCTGATTTGAGTTTGTTTATCCAGATGGTACTCTATGTCCATTAGAACACAGCAGGGTGATAATTGATGTTGAATGGGTTGTGAAGGACTCACTACTTCTCTCCATAGGCTCTCCGTTGACCAGCCACTGGATGAGTGGTTTGGGGTTCCCATTGGCCCGACACACCAGACGACTGCTCTCATCCGGTGCTAACACCAGGTTGAACGGCTTGTCCAGCCAATAGGGAGCCGCTGTTGGGTTCAAGAGATGCCATTGGTCAGAAGGTCAACCACAAAGATCAACATACAGACACACACACACGGCTCACAGACACAGAAAACACCTCCTCCGTGTATACCTTTAACCTGGACGAAGATGGAGTGTCGGATGCTTCCTATCTGATTGTTGGCCATACACATGTACTCCCCTGCGTCCTCCTCTGACACGCTGTCAATACGCAGAGTCTTATTGAAGTTGTCTAGCTTCACCTTCTGGTTCAGATCTCCTCCCTTCTTAAACCACTTTATACTGGGGGTGGGACTGAGAGGGATAGGGAGAGAGTGGGTGAGGGGGGAAAAGGGGAAATTGGGAGTGAGATTGGGTGTTATTTTTCTTGAGAAAAGTATTAATGTGTGTGTGTGTGTGTGACTGCTTGCGTGCGTGCGCTTGAGTATTTCAGCCACTCACACTCCGGCAGCAATACACTCCAGCTGTAGTTTTTGTCCTCTCAGCACCGTCATCCTTGAGCTGTCAGTCCCCGTGGGGGAGAGGAAGTTAGGGGGAGTCTCTGCTACCTTACGACCTGGGGACAGGAGAGGAAGTTAGGAGGGTCTCTCTGCTACCTTACGTCTGGGGACAGGAGAGGAAGTTAGGGAGGCCTCTCTGCTACCTTACGACCTGGGGACAGGAGAGGAAGTTAGGAGGGTCTCTGCTACCTTACGACCTGGGGACAGGAGAGGAAGTTAGGGAGGCCTCTCTGCTACCTTACGACCTGGGGACAGGAGAGGAAGTTAGGGAGGCCTCTCTGCTACCTTACGTCTGGGGACAGGAGAGGAAGTTAGGGAGGCCTCTCTGCTACCTTACGACCTGGGGACAGGAGAGGAAGTTAGGGAGGCCTCTCTGCTACCTTACGACCTGGGGACAGGAGAGGAAGTTAGGAGGGTCTCTGCTACCTTACGACCTGGGGACAGGAGAGGAAGTTAGGGGGGTCTCTGCTACCTAACGACCTGGGGACAGGAGAGGAAGTTAGGGGGGTCTCTGCTACCTAACGACCTGGGGACAGGAGAGGAAGTTAGGGAGGCCTCTCTGCTACCTTACGTCTGGGGACAGGAGAGGAAGTTAGGGGGGTCTCTGCTACCTAACGACCTGGGGACAGGAGAGGAAGTTAGGGGGCCTCTGCTACCTTACGTCTGGGGACAGGAGGACAGGAGAGGAAGTTAGGAGGGTCTCTGCTACCTAACGACCTGGGGACAGGAGAGGAAGTTAGGGAGGTCTCTGCTACCTTACGACCTGGGGACAGGAGAGGAAGTTAGGGGGGTCTCTGCTACCTTACGACCTGGGGACAGGAGAGGAAGTTAGGGGGGTCTCTGCTACCTTACGACATGGGGACAGGAGAGGAAGTTAGGGGGTCTCTGCTACCTAACGACCTGGGGACAGGAGAGGAAGTTAGGAGGGTCTCTGCTACCTTACGTCTGGGGACAGGAGAGGAAGTTAGGGGGCGTCTCTGCTACCTTACGTCTGGGGACAGGAGAGGAAGTTAGGGGGGTCTCTGCTACCTAACGACCTGGGGACAGGAGAGGAAGTTAGGGGGGTCTCTGCTACCTTACGTCTGGGGACAGGAGAGGAAGTTAGGGGGGTCTCTGCTACCTAACGACCTGGGGACAGGAGAGGAAGTTAGGGGGGTCTCTGCTACCTTACGACCTGGGGACAGGAGAGGAAGTTAGGGGGGTCTCTGCTACCTTACGACCTGGGGACAGGAGAGGAAGTTAGGGGGGTCTCTGCTACCTAACGACCTGGGGACAGGAGAGGAAGTTAGGAGGGTCTCTGCTACCTTACGACCTGGGGACAGGAGAGGAAGTTAGGGGGCTCTCTGCTACCTTACGTCTGGGGACAGGAGAGGAAGTTAGGGGGTCTCTGCTACCTAACGACCTGGGGACAGGAGAGGAAGTTAGGAGGGTCTCTGCTACCTTACGTCTGGGGACAGGAGAGGAAGTTAGGGGGGTCTCTGCTACCTAACGACCTGGGGACAGGAGAGGAAGTTAGGAGGGTCTCTGCTACCTTACGACCTGGGGACAGGAGAGGAAGTTAGGGAGGTCTCTGCTACCTTACGACCTGGGGACAGGAGAGGAAGTTAGGGGGGTCTCTGCTACCTAACGACCTGGGGACAGGAGAGGAAGTTAGGGGGGTCTCTCTGCTACCTAACGACCTGGGGACAGGAGAGGAAGTTAGGGAGGCCTCTCTGCTACCTAACGACCTGGGGACAGGAGAGGAAGTTAGGGGGTCTCTGCTACCTAACGACCTGGGGACAGGAGAGGAAGTTAGGGGGTCTCTGCTACCTAACGACCTGGGGACAGGAGAGGAAGTTAGGGGGTCTCTGCTACCTAACGACCTGGGGACAGGAGAGGAAGTTAGGGAGGCCTCTCTGCTACCTTACGTCTGGGGACAGGAGAGGAAGTTAGGGGGGTCTCTGCTACCTAACGACCTGGGGACAGGAGAGGAAGTTAGGGAGGCCTCTCTGCTACCTTACGTCTGGGGACAGGAGAGGAAGTTAGGGGGGTCTCTGCTACCTAACGACCTGGGGACAGGAGAGGAAGTTAGGGAGGTCTCTGCTACCTTACGACCTGGGGACAGGAGAGGAAGTTAGGAGGGTCTCTGCTACCTTACGTCTGGGGACAGGAGAGGAAGTTAGGGAGGCGTCTCTGCTACCTTACGTCTGGGGACAGGAGAGGAAGTTAGGGGGGTCTCTGCTACCTAACGACCTGGGGACAGGAGAGGAAGTTAGGAGGGTCTCTGCTACCTTACGTCTGGGGACAGGAGAGGAAGTTAGGGGGGTCTCTGCTACCTAACGACCTGGGGACAGGAGAGGAAGTTAGGGGGGTCTCTCTGCTACCTTACGACCTGGGGACAGGAGAGGAAGTTAGGGAGGCCTCTCTGCTACCTTACGACCTGGGGACAGGAGAGGAAGTTAGGGGGGTCTCTGCTACCTAACGACCTGGGGACAGGAGAGGAAGTTAGGAGGGTCTCTGCTACCTTACGTCTGGGGACAGGAGAGGAAGTTAGGGGGCGTCTCTGCTACCTTACGTCTGGGGACAGGAGAGGAAGTTAGGGGGTCTCTGCTACCTAACGACCTGGGGACAGGAGAGGAAGTTAGGGGGTCTCTGCTACCTTACGTCTGGGGACAGGAGAGGAAGTTAGGGGGTCTCTGCTACCTAACGACCTGGGGACAGGAGAGGAAGTTAGGGGGTCTCTGCTACCTTACGACCTGGGGACAGGAGAGGAAGTTAGGGAGGCCTCTGCTACCTTACGACCTGGGGACAGGAGAGGAAGTTAGGGGGCCTCTCTGCTACCTTACGACCTGGGGACAGGAGAGGAAGTTAGGGGGCCCTGGGGACAGGAGAGGAAGTTAGGGGGGTCTCTGCTACCTAACGACCTGGGGACAGGAGAGGAAGTTAGGGGGGTCTCTGCTACCTTACGACCTGGGGACAGGAGAGGAAGTTAGGGGGGTCTCTGCTACCTTACGACCTGGGGACAGGAGAGGAAGTTAGGGGGCGTCTCTGCTACCTTACGACCTGGGGACAGGAGAGGAAGTTAGGGAGGGTCTCTGCTACCTTACGACCTGGGGACAGGAGAGGAAGTTAGGGGGCCTCTCTGCTACCTTACGACCTGGGGACAGGAGAGGAAGTTAGGGGGTCTCTGCTACCTTACGACCTGGGGACAGGAGAGGAAGTTAGGGGGTCTCTGCTACCTTACGACCTGGGGACAGGAGAGGAAGTTAGGGGGTCTCTGCTACCTAACGACCTGGGGACAGGAGAGGAAGTTAGGGGGTCTCTGCTACCTTACGACCTGGGGACAGGAGAGGAAGTTAGGGGGGCTACCTTACGACCTGGGGACAGGAGAGGAAGTTAGGGGGTCTCTGCTACCTAACGACCTGGGGACAGGAGAGGAAGTTAGGGGGCCTCTGCTACCTAACGACCTGGGGACAGGAGAGGAAGTTAGGGGTTAGGGGACCTTACGACCTGGGGACAGGAGAGGAAGTTAGGGGGCCTCTGCTACCTTACGACCTGGGGACAGGAGAGGAAGTTAGGGGGTCTCTGCTACCTTACGACCTGGGGACAGGAGAGGAAGTTAGGGGGGTCTCTGCTACCTTACGACCTGGGGACAGGAGAGGGAGTTAGGGGGTCTCTGCTACCTTACGACCTGGGGACAGGAGAGGAAGTTAGGGGGGTCTCTGCTACCTTACGACCTGGGGACAGGAGAGGGAGTTAGGGGGTCTCTGCTACCTTACGACCTGGGGACAGGAGAGGAAGTTAGGGGGTCTCTGCTACCTTACGACCTGGGGACAGGAGAGGAAGTTAGGGGGTCTCTGCTACCTTACGACCTGGGGACAGGAGAGGAAGTTAGGGGGTCTCTGCTACCTTACGACCTGGGGACAGGAGAGGAAGTTAGGGGGTCTCTGCTACCTTACGACCTGGGGAAGGAGGGTTAGGGGGTCTCTGCTACCTACGACCTGGGGACAGGAGAGGAAGTTAGGGGGTCTCTGCTACCTGACCTGGGGACAGGAGAGGAAGTTAGGGGGTCTCTGCTACCTTACGACCTGGGGACAGGAGAGGAAGTTAGGGGGTCTCTGCTACCTAACGACCTGGGGACAGGAGAGGAAGTTAGGGGGTCTCTGCTACCTAACCTGGGGACCTGGGGACAGGAGGGGAGGAAGTTAGGGGGGGGTCTCTGCTACCTTACGACCTGGGGACAGGAGGAAGTTAGGGGCCTGCGACCTGGGGACAGGAGAGGAAGTTAGGGGGTCTCTGCTACCTGACCTGGGGACAGGAGAGGAAGTTAGGGGGCTCTCTGCTACCTAACGACCTGGGGACAGGAGAGGAAGTTAGGGGGTCTCTCTGCTACCTTACGACCTGGGGACAGGAGAGGAAGTTAGGGGGGTCTCTGCTACCTGGGGACAGGAGAGGAAGTTAGGGGGTCTCTGCTACCTTACGACCTGGGGACAGGAGAGGAAGTTAGGGGGTCTCTGCTACCTTACGACCTGGGGACAGGAGAGGAAGTTAGGGGGGTCTCTGCTACCTTACGACCTGGGGACAGGAGAGGAAGTTAGGGGGTCTCTGCTACCTTACGACCTGGGGACAGGAGAGGAAGTTAGGGGGCCTCTGCTACCTCGACCTGGGGACAGGAGAGGAAGTTAGGGGGTCTCTGCTACCTTACGACCTGGGGACAGGAGAGGAAGTTAGGGGGTCTCTGCTACCTTACGACCTGGGGACAGGAGAGGAAGTTAGGGGGTCTCTGCTACCTTACGACCTGGGGACAGGAGGAAGTTAGGAACCTTACGACCTGGGGACAGGAGAGGAAGTTAGGGGGTCTCTGCTACCTAACGACCTGGGGACAGGAGAGGAAGTTAGGGGGGTCTCTGCTACCTAACGACCTGGGGACAGGAGAGGAAGTTAGGGGGGTCTCTGCTACCTTACGACCTGGGGACAGGAGAGGAAGTTAGGGGGGTCTCTGCTACCTTACGTTGGGGACAGGAGAGGAAGTTAGGGGGTCTCTGCTACCTAACGACCTGGGGACAGGAGAGGGGGGTCTCTGCCCTTACGACCTGGGGACAGGAGGGAAGTTAGGGGGTCTCTGCTACCTTACGACCTGGGGACAGGAGAGGAAGTTAGGGAGGCCTCTCTGCTACCTAACGACCTGGGGACAGGAGAGGAAGTTAGGGGGTCTCTGCTACCTAACGACCTGGGGACAGGAGAGGTTAACCTTACCTGGGGACAGGAGGAAGTTAGGGGGTCTCTGCTACCTTACGACC
The DNA here is from genome assembly GCF_036934945.1 of Oncorhynchus masou masou. Taxonomy (NCBI): domain Eukaryota; kingdom Metazoa; phylum Chordata; class Actinopteri; order Salmoniformes; family Salmonidae; genus Oncorhynchus; species Oncorhynchus masou. The sequence goes on along the minus strand of NC_088217.1, from coordinate 23,023,722 downwards.
TGGGGACAGGAGAGGAAGTTAGGGGGTCTCTGCTACCTTACGACCTGGGGACAGGAGAGGAAGTTAGGGGGGTCTCTGCTACCTTACGACCTGGGGACAGGAGAGGAAGTTAGGGGGGTCTCTGCTACCTTACGACCTGGGGACAGGAGAGGAAGTTAGGGGGGTCTCTGCTACCTAACGACCTGGGGACAGGAGAGGAAGTTAGGGGGTCTCTGCTACCTTACGACCTGGGGACAGGAGAGGAAGTTAGGGGGGCGTCTCTGCTACCTTACGTCCTGGGGACAGGAGAGGAAGTTAGGGGGTCTCTGCTACCTAACGACCTGGGGACAGGAGAGGAAGTTAGGGGGGTCTCTGCTACCTTACGACCTGGGGACAGGAGAGGAGTTAGGGGGTCTCTGCTACCTACGACCTGGGGACAGGAGAGGAAGTTAGGGGGTCTCTGCTACCTTACGACCTGGGGACAGGAGAGGAAGTTAGGGGGTCTCTGCTACAGGGGACAGGAGGGAAGTTAGGGGGTCTCTGCTACCTTACGACCTGGGGACAGGAGAGGAAGTTAGGGGGCCTCTGCTACCTTACGACCTGGGGACAGGAGAGGAAGTTAGGGGGTCTCTGCTAAGACCTGGGGACAGGAGGGAAGTTAGGGGGGTCTCTGCTACCTTACGACCTGGGGACAGGAGAGGAAGTTAGGGGGGTCTCTGCTACCTTACGACCTGGGGACAGGAGAGGGAAGTTAGGGGGGCCTCTGCTACCTAACGACCTGGGGAAGGGAGAGGAAGTTAGGGGGGTCTCTGCTACCTTACGACCTGGGGACAGGAGAGGAAGTTAGGGGGTCTCTGCTACCTTACGACCTGGGGACAGGAGAGGAAGTTAGGGGGTCTCTGCTACCTTCGACCTGGGGACAGGAGAGGAAGTTAGGGGGTCTCTGCTACCTAACGACCTGGGGACAGGAGAGGAAGTTAGGGGGTCTCTGACCTGACCTGGGGACAGGAGAGGAAGTTAGGGGGTCTCTGCTACCTTACGACCTGGGGACAGGAGAGGAAGTTAGGGGGCCTCTCTGCTACCTTACGACCTGGGGACAGGAGAGGAAGTTAGGGGGGTCTGCTACCTTACGACCTGGGGACAGGAGAGGAAGTTACTCTGCTACGACCTGGGGACAGGAGAGGAAGTTAGGGGGTCTCTGCTACCTTACGACCTGGGGACAGGAGAGGAAGTTAGGGGGTCTCTGCTACCTTACGACCTGGGGACAGGAGAGGAAGTTAGGGGGCCTCTCTGCTACCTGACCTGGGGACAGGAGAGGAAGTTAGGGGGTCTCTGCTACCTTACGACCTGGGGACAGGAGAGGAAGTTAGGGGGTCTCTGCTACCTTACGACCTGGGGACAGGAGAGGAAGTTAGGGGGTCTCTGCTACCTTACGACCTGGGGACAGGAGGGAAGTTAGGGGGTCTCTGCTACCTAACGACCTGGGGACAGGAGAGGAAGTTAGGGGGGTCTCTGACCTTACGACCTGGGGACAGGAGAGGAAGTTAGGGGGGTCTCTGCTACCTTACGACCTGGGGACAGGAGAGGAAGTTAGGGGGGGTCTCTGCTACCTTACGACATGGGGACAGGAGAGGAAGTTAGGGGGGTCTCTGCTACCTTACGACCTGGGGACAGGAGAGGAAGTTAGGGGGTCTCTGCTACCTTACGACCTGGGGACAGGAGAGGAAGTTAGGGGGTCTCTGCTACCTTACGGGGGACAGGAGAGGAAGTTAGGGGGTCTCTGCTACCTTACGACCTGGGGACAGGAGAGGAAGTTAGGGGGTCTCTGCTACCTTACGACCTGGGGACAGGAGAGGAAGTTAGGGGGTCTCTGCTACCTTACGACCTGGGGACAGGAGAGGAAGTTAGGGGGTCTCTGCTACCTTACGACCTGGGGACAGGAGAGGGAAGTTAGGGGGTCTCTGCTACCTTACGACCTGGGGACAGGAGAGGAAGTTAGGGGGGTCTCTGCTACCTAACGACCTGGGGACAGGAGAGGAAGTTAGGGGGTCTCTGCTACCTTACGACTGGGGACAGGAGAGGAAGTTAGGGGGTCTCTGCTACCTTACGACCTGGGGACAGGAGAGGAAGTTAGGGGGTCTCTGCTACCTTACGACCTGGGGACAGGAGAGGAAGTTAGGGGGTCTCTGCTACCTGGGGGACAGGAGAGGAAGTTAGGGGGTCTCTGCTACCTTACGTGGGGACAGGAGAGGAAGTTAGGGGGTCTCTGCTACCGTACGACCTGGGGACAGGAGAGGAAGTTAGGGGGCGTCTCTGCTACCTTACGACCTGGGGACAGGAGAGGAAGTTAGGGGGTCTCTGCTACCTTACGACCTGGGGACAGGAGAGGAAGTTAGGGGGGTCTCTGCTACCTTACGACCTGGGGACAGGAGAGGAAGTTAGGGGGTCTCTGCTACCTTACGACCTGGGGACAGGAGAGGAAGTTAGGGGGTCTCTGCTACCTTACGACCTGGGGACAGGAGAGGAAGTTAGGGGGTCTCTGCTACCTACGACCTGGGGACAGGAGAGGAAGTTAGGGGGTCTCTGCTACCTTACGACCTGGGGACAGGAGAGGAAGTTAGGGGGTCTCTGCTACCGTACGACCTGGGGACAGGAGAGGGAAGTTAGGGGTCTCTGCTACCTACGACCTGGGGACAGGAGAGGAAGTTAGGGGGTCTCTGCTACCGTACGACCTGGGGACAGGAGAGGAAGTTAGGGGGTCTCTGCTACCTTACGACCTGGGGACAGGAGAGGGAGTTAGGGGGTCTCTGCTACCTTACGTCCTGGGGACAGGAGAGGGAGTTAGGGGGTCTCTGCTACCTTACGACCTGGGGACAGGAGAGGGAGTTAGGGGTCTCTGCTACCTTGGGGAAGGGAGAGGGAGTTAGGGGGTCTCTGCTACCGTACGACCTGGGGACAGGAGAGGGGAGTTAGGGGGTCTCTGCTACCTTACGACCTGGGGACAGGAGAGGGAGTTAGGGGGGTCTCTGCTACCGTACGACCTGGGGACAGGAGAGGGAGTTAGGGGGGTCTCTGCTACCGTACGACCTGCTACGACCTGGGGACAGGAGAGGGAGTTAGGGGGGTCTCTGCTACCGTGGGGACAGGAGAGGGAAGTTAGGGGGTCTCTGCTACCTTACGACCTGGGGACAGGAGAGGAAGTTAGGGGGTCTCTGCTACCTTACGACCTGGGGACAGGAGAGGAAGTTAGGGGGTCTCTGCTACCGTACTGGGGACAGGAGAGGAAGTTAGGGGGGTCTCTGACCTGGGGACAGGAGAGGAAGTTAGGGGGTCTCTGCTACCTTACGACCTGGGGACAGGAGAGGAAGTTAGGGGGTCTCTGCTACCTTACGACCTGGGGACAGGAGAGGAAGTTAGGGGGTCTCTGCTACCTTACGACTCTGGGGACAGGAGAGGAAGTTAGGGGGTCTCTGCTACCTTACGACCTGGGGACAGGAGAGGAAGTTGGGGAAGGGGGTCTCGGCGACCTTACGACCTGGGGACAGGAGAGGAAGTTAGGGGGGTCTCTGCTACCTTACGTCTGGGGACAGGAGAGGAAGTTAGGGGGGTCTCTGCTACCTTACGACCTGGGGACAGGAGAGGGAGTTAAGGGTGTCTCTGCTACCTTACGACCTGGGGACAGGAGAGGAAGTTAGGGGGTCTCTGCTACCTTACGACCTGGGGACAGGAGAGGAAGTTAGGGGGTCTCTGCTACCTTACGACCTGGGGACAGGAGAGGGAGTTAGGGGGTTCTGCTAGGGGGACAGGAGAGGAAGTCTCTGCTACCTTACGTCTGGGGACAGGAGAGGAAGTCTCTGCTACCTAACGACCTGGGGAAGGGAGAGGAAGTTAGGGGGTCTCTGCTACCTTACGACCTGGGGACAGGAGAGGAAGTTAGGGGGTCTCTGCTACCTAACGGGGGACAGGAGAGGAAGTTAGGGGGTCTCTGCTACCTTACGACCTGGGGACAGGAGAGGAAGTTAGGGGGTCTCTGCTACCTGGGGAAGGGAGAGGAAGTTAGGGGCGTCTGGGGGGACAGGAGAGGAAGTTAGGGGGTCTCTGCTACCTAACGACCTGGGGAAGGGAGAGGAAGTTAGGGGGGTCTCTGCTACCTTACGACCTGGGGACAGGAGAGGAAGTTAGGGGCGTCTCTGCTACCTTACGACCTGGGGACAGGAGAGGAAGTTAGGGGGGTCTCTGCTACCTTACGACCTGGGGAAGGGAGAGGGAGTTAGGGGGGCCTCTGCTACCCTGGGGAAGGGAGAGGAAGTTAGGGGGTCTCTGCTACTGGGGACAGGAGAGGAAGTTAGGGGGTCTCTGCTACCTTACGACCTGGGGACAGGAGAGGAAGTTAGGGGGCCTCTGCTACGTTAGGGGGTCTCTGCTACCGTACGACCTGGGGACAGGAGAGGGAGTTAGGGGGTCTCTGCTACCGTACGACCTGGGGAAGGGAGAGGGAGTTAGGGGGGTCTCTGCTACCTTACGACCTGGGGACAGGAGAGGAAGTTAGGGGGGTCTCTGCTACCTTACGACCTGGGGACAGGAGAGGAAGTTAGGGGGGTCTCTGCTACCTAACGACCTGAGGACAGGAGAGGAAGTTAGGGGGGTCTCTGCTACCTAACGACCTGGGGACAGGAGAGGAAGTTAGGGGGGTCTCTGCTACCTAACGACCTGGGGACAGGAGAGGAAGTTAGGGGGGTCTCTGCTAGGGGGACAGGAGAGGAAGTTAGGGGGTCTCTCTCCTGACCTGGGGACAGGAGAGGAAGTTACTCTGCTACCTGGGGGACAGGAGAGGAAGTTAGGGGGTCTCTGCTACCTTACGACCTGGGGACAGGAGAGGAAGTTAGGGGGTCTCTGCTCTCTGGGGACTACCTTACGACGACCTGGGGACAGGAGAGGAAGTTAGGGGGTCTCTGCTACCTTACGACCTGGGGACAGGAGAGGAAGTTAGGGGGTCTCTGCTACCTTACGACATGGGGACAGGAGAGGGAGTTAGGGGGTCTCTGCTACTCTGGGGACAGGAGAGGGAGTTAGGGGGTCTCTGCTACCGACGACATGGGGACAGGAGAGGGAGTTAGGGGGTCTCTGCTACCTTACGGGGGACAGGAGAGGGAGTTAGGGGGTCTCTGCTACCTTACGACATGGGGACAGGAGAGGGAGTTAGGGGGTCTCTGCTACCTTACGACATGGGGACAGGAGAGGGAGTTAGGGGGTCTCTGGGGGGACAGGAGAGGAAGTTAGGGGGTCTCTGCTCTAACGACATGGGGACAGGAGAGGGAGTTAGGGGGTCTCTGCTACGACCTGGGGACAGGAGAGGAAGTTAGGGGGTCTCTGCTACCGTACGACCTGGGGACAGGAGAGGAAGTTAGGGGGGTCTCTGCTACCTAACGACCTGGGGACAGGAGAGGAAGTTAGGGGGGTCTCTGCTACCTTACGACCTGGGGACAGGAGAGGAAGTTAGGGGGTCTCTGCTACCGTACGACCTGGGGACAGGAGAGGAAGTTAGGGGGGAGTCTCTGCTACCTTACGACATGGGGACAGGAGAGGGAGTTAGGGGGGCCTCTCTGCTACCTTACGACCTGGGGACAGGAGAGGAAGTTAGGAGGGTCTCTGCTACCTTACGACCTGGGGACAGGAGAGGGAGTTAAGGGTGTCTCTGCTACCGTACGACCTGGGGAAGGGAGAGGGAGTTAGGGGGGTCTTTGCTACCTTACGACCTGGGGACAGGAGAGGAAGGGGTTAACACACAAACCACCATGATCACACCCACACTAAATATTCAACACATTCACCTTTATCCAAATTCTAATCAAACACAATCATTGGAGTTTATGTTTAATGCAAAACTCCGACACCATAAGTGTACAAGTTTCTTATAAGGATGAGACAAATGAAAACGAATTGGTTTATTATGTTCATGCTTCTATGTCAGCATCTCCGCCAAGCAAATGGATTAAACGGTTAATCTACATCCGTAGAATGTCCTCATCCATCTCCTTATGCCGTCCCACGTAGCGTTGGCTGGTTTTCCTGTTTGTTTCCGCAGCCAGATCAACCTGTTAGCTGTTCCTTTGTCTGTCAACTCCCATGGAGTGCCATTTAAACCAGAGGAGAAAGAAAAACAACAATGTTGATCTCTGACTTTCAGTCCGCCAGAGAAAAGAGACTACACAGAAAACATACTGTTTCTTCTTTTATTTTAGGAAATTGTTTGATCTTGCTGAGATCATAAATTTAAGTTTGTAAATTTCAGTGGCATGCTTCATATAACAACACAACCGCAGGGCTTAGGGATTAGGCTGGTGATGTTAAATCACTAACGTTTTCCCCTGCCAACGTTTGGATCCTTTCCAGAACCTTCTGCGCTCTAAGTAGGGTTCAGGGTTAAAAGGATTTATCCTCTTGAAGATAATGTATCAGAAATGTTGTACTGCGTCATGAAGGGAGGTTACACATAGATCAGTGGCAACACTTGTGGCTGTGACCTGCTTATTTGTTTGTTGAGTTTTAAGGACAGAAAAGTGTGTGCAATTGGTGGGATAACTCATACATTTCATTTCAGTCACATATCACAGTACTTACCCTCAAAATTGATAGCTAGCTTCTAAACACTATGATGCTGTTTCCTCTTTCTATAGCTTCTAAACACTATCATGCTGTTTCCTCTGTCTAAAGCTTCTAAACACTATGATGCTGTTTCCTCTTTCTAAAGCTTCTAAACACTATGATGCTGTTTCCTCTTTCTAAAGCTTCTAAACACTATGATGCTGTTTCCTCTTTCTAAAGCTTCTAAACACTATGATGCTGTTTCCTCTTTCTAAAGCTTTTAAACACTATGATGCTGTTTCCTCTGTCTAAATCTTCTAAACACTATGATGCTGTTTCCTCTTTCTAAAGCTTCTAAACACTATGATGCTGTTTCCTCTTTCTAAAGCTTCTAAACACTATGATGCTGTTTCCTCTTTCTAAAGCTTCTAAACACTATGATGCTGTTTCCTCTTTCTATAGCTTCTAAACACTATGATGCTGTTTCCTCTTTCTAAAGCTTCTAAACACTATGATGCTGTTTCCTCTTTCTAAAGCTTCTAAACACTATGATGCTGTTTCCTCCTTCTAAAGCTTCTAAACACTATGATGTTTCCTCTTTCTAAAGCTTCTAAACACTATGATGCTGTTTCCTCTTTCTATAGCTTCTAAACACTATGATGCTGTTTCCTCTTTCTATAGCTTCTAAACACTATGATGCAGTTTCCTCTTTCTATAGCTTCTAAACACTATGATGCTGTTTCCTCTTTCTAAAGCTTCTAAACACTATGATGCTGTTTCCTCTTTCTATAGCTTCTAAACACTATGATGCTGTTTCCTCTTTCTATAGCTTCTAAACACTATGATGCTGTTTCCTCTTTCTAAAGCTTCTAAACACTATGATGCTGTTTCCTCTTTCTAAAGCTTCTAAACACTATGATGCAGTTTCCTCTTTCTAAAGCTTCTAAACACTATGATGCTGTTTCCTCTTTCTAAAGCTTCAAAAACACTATGATGCTGTTTCCTCTTTCTATAGCTTCAAAACACTATCATTGTTCTATGTAAAGTTCAAACATTTGCCATTTTATAAAGCTTCTAAACACTTTGATGCAGGTCATTGTTCAAACACATGATGATGTTTCAAAGCCACCATCACTAATGCTGGATATTTTCATTTAACATTTATGCATTCCATTTCTAAAGTCATTCTAAACACTATGATGCTGCTTCTTTTCTAAAGCTTCTAAACACTATGATGCTGAATTCACCTTCTGACATCCAGTGGAACAGCCACTTTACAATAGTGCATCTAAATCACTAAGATGCTGTTTCCTCTTTCTAAAGCTTTAAACACTATGATGATGTTTCCTCTTTCTAAAGCTTCCAAACACTATGATGCTGTTTCAGGTTTCTAAAGCTTCTAAACACTATGATTGACTCCGCTGTCTAAAGCTTCAAAAACACTATGATGCAGTTTGTTCCAAACACTTGATGGGCCAAAGCTTCTAAACACCATGATGCTGTTTCTCTTTCTAAAGCTTCCTCAATGATGGTTTTGAATCCTTTCTAGTGCAGATTTAGATCCAGAAGTGTCTTCATGTTTATCATTGTTCTATGTGTTCATCATTTGCCATTTTGTACTGTTTTGACAGAGCCTTGTCAAGCACAGTGTTCAAACCACCATCAGTAACTGGATATTGAACTGCAAGAACTGATGATTCTGCTGCACTTGCCTCTTCCATTGACGATCATGTGTGGGATTTTTATTTTTTTACCTTTGTTTAACCAGGCAAGTCAGTTAAGAACAAATTCTTATTTTCAATGACGGCCTAGGAACAGTGCCTGTTCAGGGGCAGAACGACAGAGTTGTACCTTGTCAGCTCGGGGGTTTGAACTTGCAACCATCCCGTAACTAGTCCAACACTACCCTGCCGGAATGGATACTGACCTCATTGAACGACAATTCATCAGGATTCATTACACCTCGTGGGATATCTAGCTTAATACTAATATATAAATATACCGGTCTTTCTTCAAACATGCATACAAGACTATATGAAAGAATCATACAGTCCAAACAATTTGAATTACCCACAATCCTCCATAAACAAGGTCATGTGGCAAGATAAGAAATGCAAGAAAGGGCTCTCAGTGGTGCAGCAGTCTAAGGCACTGGATCAAGTGCAGGCTGGAGCACAACTGGCTGTGATTACAAGTCCCATAGGGTGGCGCACAATTGGCCCAGCGTCGTCTGGGTTTGGCCAGTGTAGGCTGCCATTGTAAATAAGAATTTGGCCTTAACTGACCTGCCTAGTTAAATAAAATAAATGCAAGGTCAGATAAAACCAATGAGTTCAATTAATTCTCTTTTTGGTTATCCTCATGAAAGTCACATTAATTTTAAGCAACAAATTCAGTTAGAATTATTCTTACATTAAATTAACATATAGGTATTTTAAGGGTATTTAAAAGTTGTAAAGATATTTTTGTGGTATTTTGACACTTTATGGAGACAGTTATGAAATGACAGAGGAGAGACAGATTGGTGGAAGAAACAGATTGTAGGGTTGGAGCAGGTAATTGAACCCCGGGCTTTGGTAGGGAGAGGGGTGACCTGTCTAAGCTGGAACTAGTTAGCATTATCTTTAGACCACTGGCTCTGCACCACTTCTATTCATACATTTTTATTAAATATATGATAGTTGTTTTTTTTGTCAATTTTAATTCACCCCAGAATCCTTTTTTACAGTGTGGCTGTATGGTTGAGTGGGTAAAATTCAATTTTACTGCCCCTCCGGTTTCTAATCTGTCTAAACCTTTGAAAAAATAAAGGTGGAATTCAAAAAGAACAAAAATGCACAGGGACTTATCATCGATCAATATTTAGGCTATTATCCATTTGCATTTCTAAACCATTGACTGTATGAAAAACACAGTTTGTGTGATGCTGCTTTTACATGCACTGAAACCTCAAAAAGTGTTTTCACAACACTATCTTAAAAACACACATTTTCAGGTGGAAGAACCACTTTGGGTGTTTCAGAGTACTTCATTTCTGTTTTAAAACACATTCTGAGTATTAAAACACTTACATTGGGTTTACAGTCAAACACCCACCAAACACAAGAGCTCAGCTTTAAGTGAACTACTTTTCATAGTTTCATTACCCAATAATGGTGTTTTCAGACTTTCTATTTTAACAGTGTGACCCAACGCCCTATTGAGACACTTCATGTTGGTGTTACCTTCATTTTGGCTGTTACTTGTATGCACACCATCACTGTGACAAGTAGCTATGGTGACATTATAGCCATGGCAACGTGCAGCCATGGCAAAGTGTAGCCAATAGCAATCCTTGATCGATATCCTCCCATGGTGCACTGAGACCCGAGAAGAAAACTAGGCCTGGCCCCCAGGGACAAGCTTACTACCACGTGTGCACGAGCATGTACATGTGTGTAAGAGATACTCATTATGACAGGTGGTGCAGATCTATCCATCTCCTATGCTCACTTTCTGTGCGTGAACACGGATGTGTGTACATTTGCATCTGCATGCTTATAATAATGAATGAATGAACAATGAATCATCAACACAAATGCTCTTATTTGCATGCATGATTTAGGATAATCCCTGTTTACTCAGCCTATCTCTTACATGACCTTCCCATAGGGGTTTAGTTGGGGGCTGTCCCCATTCTGTCCTTATGAGAGTCCCCTCACATGCCATCACTCCCAGGCCTACTCCCCAAGGCCAGGGCAGTAAGAACATATGCCACTGGTTCCCCCTCTGGCTATGGGCTGACTGTGGAATGGACTTGGGTTTTAAGGGCTTTATGATACACAGGAGGAGAGGAGAAGCTTTACTCTGTACAATCCTCCAAGTGATGGTGTGTGTGTGTGTGTGTGTGTGTAACTGTAGGGCCAATGGGGAGAGACCAAGGGGGATGTATTTTAGGAAGAGAAGCCCTTTCTAACCCCCTCTTAGACTTCTACAGTGCCCCGGGGAGATTCCCCAAAGCTCTACTGTCAGATCTGACTTAGTTTGGAGAGGCTCTAAGTCTAAGGGCATGCTTGACATTGGTTGAGTTAAGGGACAACCTCAATTATTGTCAGAGTTACTGCATATGCAATGAGTCAGCTTCTGAGAGAGAAGGATATGCAAGGATAAAGGACCTTATGGGCAATCAACCCCGTGTTATATTTTGCCTGTGAGAGGTATTGGTTAGGGTGAGTGTCATCAGGGTGTGTAAATAATAAAACATGCTACACTTGAATTCAATTCAGTTTAGCTGGCTGGTTAGCAGGCCAAGGTTAAGGTTTATGTGCTTGCTATTGAAGGACTATATCAGTCTGGAAATAATGTTGACAGTATTGAAAGAAAAGCCATTGAGCGGACAGATTAGCAGGCTAGGCTATGATGCTAGCTGTGTTAGCTAGCTGTGTTGTTAACAGATCCATTGCACTGATAAGTTAGCATTAGCAGGCTAGGCTACGTGGCTAGCTGTTTAGGATGATGACCGGGTACTGCTGGGGGTGAAGAGTGGGGGGTAACTGGAACTGTGTGTGTCTGGACTGACCACCATATGGGTCAGTGGAGTTGACAGAGGAAGTGTCATTATACGGCATGCAGAACACACACACACACACACACACACACAGGGCTGTCAGCATGCAGAACACACACACACACACATACACGCACATGGCTGTAAGGATGAAAACAGACGCACAGAGACACTCCTGTACATACACATTCACATAATGTAAATAAAATGCACTTTCAACAAAAACATTTACAGAGGGGTTGATTTCCAGTTCCAGGAGAGCTAGCTGTAAGAATGTATGAGCACTGAGCACTGAGCAGCTTCTCCCCTGCATCAGAAATGAGCACTGAGCATCAAGCAGCTTCTACCCTGCGTCAGAAATGAGCACTGAGCACCAAGCAGCTTCTCCCCTGCGTCAGAAATGAGCACTGAGCACCAAGCAGCTTCTCCCCTGCATCAGAAATGAGCACTGAGCACCGAGCAGCTTCTCCCCTACGTCAGGAATGAGCACTGAGCACCAAGCAGCTTCTCCCCTGCGTCAGGAATGAGCACTGAGCACCAAGCAGCTTCTCCCCTGCGTCAGGAATGAGCACTGAGCACCAAGCAGCTTCTCCCCTGCGTCAGGAATGAGCACTGAGCAGCTTTCTCCCGTGCGTCAGAAATGAGCACTGAGCAGCTTCTCCCCTGCGTCAGGAATGAGCACTGAGCAGCTTTCTCCCCTGCGTCAGAAATTAGCACTGAGCAGCTTTCTCCCTGCGTCAGAAATGAGCACTGAGCAGCTTTCTCCCTGCGTCAGAAATTAGCACTGAGCAGCTTTCTCCCCTGCGTCAGAAATTAGCACTGAGCAGCTTTCTCCCTGCGTCAGAAATTAGCACTGAGCAGCTTTCTCCCCTGCGTCAGAAATTAGCACTGAGCAGCTTTCTCCCCTGTGTCAGGAATGAGCACTGAGCAGCTTCTCCCCTGCGTCAGAAATTAGCACTGAGCAGCTTTCTCCCTGCGTCAGAAATTAGCACTGAGCAGCTTTCTCCCTGCGTCAGAAAAAGAGAAATGTCAACTTCTTACAAACAGATGGGCACTGTGGAGAATTCCTCTGTCAGTAACAATTGTGGCAGAGCTGGAGGAGCGAACACAGCCACAACAGCACACACTGAGGAACAAAGGAGAAAGTCCTGGTAAAATAACACCCTGTACATGTCCTGGCCAAGGCCACCACTAGAGGGAGACATCTCATATTCCATGTGAGGCATACAGGTTGACCATACAATAGATGATCCTATTCATACACAGCGATAGAACATGACAACATTCAAAGACTTTTGGTGGGTGTAGGGATACGTGTGTGTGTGTGTGTGTGTGTGTGTGTGTGTGTGTGTGTGTGTGTGTGTGTGTGTGTGTGTGTGTGTGTGTGTGTGTGTGTGTGTGTGTGTGTGTGTGTGTGTGTATAGCCTACTTACTGGTCTGCACTTTGAGTGTGAAGGGGTTCTTCTGCTGGATGGTGTGTGTGAAGAGGAAGCGGGCGTTGCAGCTGTAGTCTGTGTGCGAGTCTTTAGCCAGAACATTAGAGAAATACAGATCTCCATTCAGACCCATGGACACACGCCTATCTTGGGTTATAGACATCATGGCTGTGGAGGGAGAGAAGGACAGAGGGAGGGGGAGAGGGAGGATTGGAGTGAGGGAAAGGAGAGAGAGAGAGAGAGAGAGAATGGAGGCGGTAGAGACGAAGGAGGGGGGAGAGATGAGAGAGAGAGAGAGGTAAATATAGGGGAGAATGAAGGGAGAGGAAGTGAGTGAGAAAGATCTTAAATCATTTAGACTGTATGCTTCATAATGGACCATAACATGATCTAATTTCAGAGGCATCCACTAGACTGGCCAAGTGGATTAGCCTACATCTCATGTGACTTGAAAAACAGAGTCAGTCCCAACCAGATAGATAAAGATCAAATAGACGTTACCCTTTAAACTCTTACTGTAGTCTGGTCTCATTGGCTTAAACTCCTAACTAGACTGGACCTGAGCTGAGTGTATGGAGCGTGTAACAGAGTACCAGCAGTGTTAGGACACAGCGGTAGCCAGTGGGGCCAGCTATAGACAATATATCCTAATAAGGATTCTATATCTATGGTGCCAGCTAGGTCAGCACTAGTGTTGTCATCCTCTGTGATGATGTAGCACTGGGACTGGGACTTGTCACTCTGGGGCTCTGTGTTAATGTTAACTCCTAACACACACAGATGCCCCCGACAGATGATCACACACTCTGTAACTAAGACGAGTGATAGGGCCAATCTGGTTGTCTTGACGGTGCCGTGGTCCAATCATCCCCCAGCCAGTGGTCAAATGTAGTGGTGGTGTGTAACTGTGACTGGGCAATGTGCCATAATGCTATGATTGCTATTATATATTTGATGTATTATGTTCATAGTGACCCCATGGCTATAATTAGCTTGGCTAATAAAGATTTAGTGAAGTGAGAGTAGTGAAGTACAGTCCAGAGAGTATAGCGACACCATTAGCTGTGAAGGACTACTTCAGTCTGGGCTCTTAAAATGGCCTCAGCTCTTTACCCAGCAGTCAGATAATTACACACACACACACACACACACACACACACACACACACACACACACACACACACACACACACACACACACACACACACACACACACACACACACACACACACACACACACACACACACACACACACACACACACACACACACACACAACACAGTGGGTCAGCAGTAACACACACCACTAGAGAAGAGGATAGAGAGATAGAAAGAAGGGAGAGAGAGAGAGTGAACGAGTGATCAAGTGAGAGAGAGAGAAAGAAAGTGAGGATATCTTGAGAGTGAGAGGTTTGAAACACTTCCAGACAGAAGAGAGAGAGAGAGAGGGGAGCGAGAGCAGGAGAGAGAGGAGAGAGAAACGAGAAAAAAGAAAGCAATAGCATTAAATAGCAAGTGACAGAAGAGCTGAGAGGTCACCTAAGAGGACAAACGACTGGGATAAAGAGGGACTGAAGGACACAGAGGGAGAGGGGGACAGACAGTAAAGAGGGACTGAAGGACACAGAGGGAGAGGGGGACAGACAGTAAAGAGGGACTGAAGGACACAGAGGGAGAGGGGGACAGACAGTAAAGAGGGACTGAAGGACACAGAGGGAGAGGGGGACAGACAGTAAAGAGGGACTGAAGGACACAGAGGGAGAGGGGGACAGACAGTAAAGAGGGACTGAAGGACACAGAGGGAGAGGGGGACAGACAGTAAAGAGGGACTGAAGGACACAGAGGGAGAGGGGGACAGACAGACATAGAGAGAGACAGAGAGAGAGCTAGACTCACCGCTGTTCATCCAGAAGGTGTGTGGAGGGGGCAGGCCTGGAGGAGGGTTACAGGCCAAGACCAGGGAAGAACCCTCACCCACTACTACTGGCTCCAACACCTCCTTGGGCCACAGAGGGGACTCTGACAGAGGGAGGGAGAGAGATACTTAGATGACATGAGATCACAGGAGGTTGCTGAGGGAGATGCACTCATAATAATGGACTGAACGGAGTAAATGGAATGGCATCAAACACCTGGGAACCATGTGTTTGATGTATTTGATACCATTCCACTGTTTATGCACTAGTCATTTCCACGAGCCCATCCTCTCCGATTAAGGTGCCACCAACCTCCCGTGTATGAGATACTTATTACAAGTCATATTCACTTTATAACATTTCAGAATATAGCCTACTGATTTTGTGTCTATGTATATATGTGTGTGTGTGTGTGTGTGTGTGTGTGTGTGTGTGTGTGTGTGTGTGTGTGTGTGTGTGTGTGTGTGTGTGTGTGTATGTGTGTGTGTGTGTGTGTGTGTGTGTGTGTGTGTGTGTGTGTGTGAGAGGGAAAGAGGGATACCTCGTCAGTTGTACAACTGAATGCCTTCAACTGAAATGTGTCTTTTGCATTTAATCCACGGGAGTGTGTGTGTGTGTGTGTGTGTGTGTGTGTGTGTGTGTGTGTGTGTGTGTGTGTGTGTGTGTGTGTGTGTGTGTGTGTGTGTGTGTGTGTGTGGATGTGAATTAACAGACTCCTCACTGGACACTCGTAGTAGGATCTTGTTGGTCAGCGCTGTTCCAAAGTCATTCGAGGCGAAACACTGGTATTCCCCCTCATAGTCCTCTGGCCTCCCTCCGCTCCGGAAGCTAATCTCCAGCGTTCCCGATCGCTTCCGCATCGTCACCCGTGGATCCTTCCCCACGTTGAAGAACTTCCCGTTCCGTCGCCATGAGAACCTGAGTCACCATGGAAACAAAAAGAACATAACAGAACAGGGTCAGAACTACTGCAGAGATAGCCTGCAAAGTAATGTCATACTTTCTAAGTCCATACCCAAACATCTAATTTTAAAAATGAATCTCTCCAGAAATAAGTCTCTCACTGTTGCCGCCTGCTACCCCTCAGCTCCCAGCTTTGCCCTGGACACCATTTGTGAATTGATCGCTCCCCATCTAGTTTCAGAGTTTGTTCTGTTAGTTGACCTAAACTGGGATATGCTTAACACCCCATCAGCCCTACAATCTAAGCTAGATGCCCTCAATCTCACACAAATCATCCAGGAACCTACCAGGTACAACCCTAAATCTGTAAACATGGGCACCCTCAGAGACATTATCCTGACCAACTGGCCCTCCAAATATACCTCCGCTGTCTTCAATCAGGATCTCAGCGATCACTGCCTCATTGCCTGTATCCGCTACGGGTCCGCGGTCAAACGACCACCCCTCATCACTGTCAAACGCTCCCTAAAATACTTCTGTGAGCAGGCCTTTCTAATCGACCTGGCCCGGGTATCCTGGAAGGATATTGACCTCATCCTGTCAGTAGAGGATGCCTGGTCATTCTTTAAAAGTAACTTCCTCACCATCTTAGATAAGCATGCTCAGTTTCAAAAAATGCAGAACTAAGAACAGATATAGCCCTTGGTTCACTCCAGACCTGACTGCCCTCGACCAGCACAAAAAAGCCAAGTCAACAAACAGATCACTGACCATCTCGAATCCCACCATACCTTCTCCACTATGCAATCTGGTTTCCGAGCCGGTCACGGATGCACCTCAGCCACGCTCAAGGTACTAAACGATATCATAACCGCCATCGATAAAAGACAGTACTGTGCAGCCGTCTTCATCGACCTGGCCAAAGCTTTCGACTCTGTCAATCATCATATTCTTATCGACAGACTCAGTATCCTCTGTTTTTCTAATGACTGCCTTGCCTGGTTCACCAACTACTTTGCAGACAGAGTTCAGTGTGTCAAATTGGACGGCATGTTGTCTGGTCCTCTGGCAGTCTCTATGGGGGTGCCACAGGGTTCAATTCTTGGGCCGACTCTTTTCTCTGTATATATCAATGATGTTGCTCTTGCTGCGGGCGATTCCCTGATTCACCTCTACGCAGATGACACCATTCTGTATACTTCTGGCCCTTCCTTTGACACTGTGCTATCTAACCTCCAAACAAGCTTCAATGCCATACAACACTCCTTCCGTGGCCTCCAACTGCTCTTAAACGCAAGTAAAACCAAATGCATGCTTTTCAACCGTTCGCTGCCTGCACCCGCACGCCCGACTAGCATCACCACCCTGGATGGTTCCGACCTAGAATACGTGGACATCTATAAGTACCTAGGTGTCTGGCTAGATTGTAAACTCTCCTTCCAGACTCATATCAAACACCTCCAATCGAAAATCAAATCTAGAGTTGGCTTTCTATTTCGCAACAAAGCCCCCTTCACTCACGCCGCCAAACTTACCCTAGTAAAACTGACTATCGTACCGATCCTCGACTTCGGCGATGTCATCTACAAAATAGCTTCCAATACTCTACTCAGCAAACTGGATGCAGTTTATCACAGTGCCATCTGTTTTGTTACTAAAGCACCTTATAAAAAGCACTGTTTGAGAAGATTCTCCAATTAGAAATGCTTTTACGGCCAGGAGAAAAGGCTTAATTTGTGTCGGTGCAACCACACAAAATGTTATTTTTTTCAGAAGCTCTTTTGATTGGTTAACCAATGATGACAGCATGTGGTTGCATAACTGCTAGGGCTGCTATTTTGGAAGGGGATTATAGAGCATGCTTACCGTCATATTTACATAAACTGTATAGTAGGGGAAAAGACTGAAGAGGAGATTAGGGGAGAGGAGAGGTGAAGAGTGGAGAGGAGGGGAGGAGGAGGACAGGATAGAAGAGGAGAGATTAGGGGAGAGGAGAGGTGAAGTGTGGAGAGGAGGGGAGGGGAGGAGGAGGACAGGATAGAAGAGGAGATTAGGGGAGAGGAGAGGTGAAGTGTGGAGAGGAGGGGAGGAGGAGGACAGGATAGAAGAGGAGAGATTAGGGGAGAGGAGAGGTGAAGTGTGGAGAGGAGGGGAGGAGGAGGAGGAGGAGGGGGAGGACAGGATACAAGAGGAGATTAGGGGAGAGGAGGGGTGAAGAGTGGAGAGGAGATTAGGGGAGAGGAGAGGTGAAGAGTGGAGAGGAGGGGAGGAGGAGGACAGGATAGAAGAGGAGAGATTAGGGGAGAGGAGAGGTGAAGTGTGGAGAGGAGGGGAGGAGGAGGAGGAGGAGGGGGAGGACAGGATACAAGAGGAGATTAGGGGAGAGGAGGGGTGAAGAGTGGGGAGATTAGGGGAGAGGAGAGGGTGAAGAGTGGAGGGGAGGGAGGAGGAGGACAGGATAGAAGAGGAGAGATTAGGGGAGAGGAGAGGTGAAGTGTGGAGAGGAGGGAGGAGGAGGGGGAGGAGGGGGAGGACAGGATAAAGAGGAGAGATTAGGGGAGAGGAGGGGTGAAGAGTGGAGAGGAGGGGAGGGAGGAGGACAGGATAGAAGGGAGAGATTAGGGGAGAGGAGAGGTGAAGAGTGGAGAGGAGGGGAGGAGGAGGACAGGATAAAAGAGGAGAGATTAGGGGAGAGGAGAGGTGAAGAGTGGAGAGGAGGGGAGGGGAGGGGAGGAGGAGGACAGGATAGAAGAGGAGAGATTAGGGGAGAGGAGGGGTGAAGAGTGGAGAGGAGGAGGAGGGTGAAGAGGGAGAGGAGGGGAGGAGGAGGACAGGATAGAAGAGGAGAGATTAGGGGAGAGGAGGGGTGAAGAGTGGAGAGGAGGGGAGGAGGAGGACAGGATAGAAGAGGAGAGATTAGGGGAGAGGAGAGGTGAAGAGTGGAGAGGAGGGGAGGAGGAGGAGGACATGATAGAAGAGGAGATTAGGGGAGAGGAGTGGAGAGGTGAAGTGTGGAGAGGAGGGGAGGGGAGGAGGAGGACAGGATAGAAGAGGAGAGATTAGGGGAGAGTAGAGGTAAAGAGTAGAGAGGAGGGGAGGAGTAGGACAGGATAGAAGAGGAGAGATTAGGGGAGAGGAGGGAAGTGTGGAGAGGGGGAGGAGGAGGACAGGATAGAAGGAGGGGGAGAGGATTGGAGGGAGGGGAGGGGAGGAGGAGGAGGACAGGATAGAAGAGGAGGTGGGGAGAGGAGAGGTGAGGTGGAGGGAGGGGGAGGAGTAGGACAGGATAGAAGAGGAGAGATTAGGGGAGAGGAGAGGTGAAGTGTGGAGAGGAGGGGAGGAGGAGGAGGAGGACAGGATAAAGAGGAGATTAGGGAGAGGAGGGTGAAGAGTGGAGAGGAGGATGAGAAGGACAGGATAGAAGAGGGGTAATTAGGGAGAGGAGAGGTGAAGTGTGGAGAGGAGAGGAGATTAGGACAGGATAGAAGAGGAGAGGTGAAGAGTGGAGAGGAGGGAGGAGGGGGAGGAGGGGGAGGGGCAGGATAGAAGAGGAGATTAGGGGAGAGGAGAGGTGAAGAAGGAGGGGATGAGACAGGATAGAAGAGGGGTAATTAGGGGAGAGGAGAGGTGAAGTGTGGAGAGGAGGAGGGGAGGGGAGGAGGAGGACAGGATAGAAGAGGAGAGATTAGGGGAGAGGAGAGGTGAAGAGTGGAGAGGAGGGGAGGGGAGGAGGAGGGGGAGGGGGAGGACAGGATAGAAGAGGAGATTAGGGGAGAGGAGAGGTGAAGAGTGGAGAGGAGGGGATGAGAAGGACAGGATAGAAGAGGGGTAATTAGGGGAGAGGAGAGGTGAAGTGTGGAGAGGAGGGGAGGGGAGGGGAGGACAGGATAGAAGAGGAGAGATCAGGGGAGAGGAGAGAGAAGAGAGAGGAGGGAGGACAGGATAGAAGAGGAGGAGAGGAGAGGGGATGGGAGGACAGAATAGAGGAGGAGTGATTAGGGGAGAGTAGAGGTGAAGAGTGGAGAGGAGGGGAGGAGGAGGGGGAGGACAGGATAGAAGAGGAGATTAGTGGAGAGGAGAGGTGAAGAGTGGAGAGGAAGGGAGGGCAGAAGGGAGGGGAGAGAAGACAGCAGAGGAGAGCCCAGTCCCATAGCTCTGTCTGTGGCAGACTATAGAACCAGGGCCGTAGGACCAGAGTTACATCAGGACAATGGCTCACACTCTATATGAGGCTGTATGTGTAACGGAGTGTAACGGATGTGAAACGGCTAGCTTAGTTAGAGGTGTGCGCTAAAAGTGTTTCAATAGGTGACGTCACTTCCTCTGAGAACTTGAAGTAGTGGTTCCCCTTGCTCTGCAAGGGCCGCGGCTTTTGTGGAGCGATGGGTAACGACGCTTCGAGGGTGACTGTTGTTGATGTGTGCAGAAGGTCCCTGGTTCGCGAGGGATGGGCGAGGGGACGGTTTAAAATTATACTGTTACATATGGAAGCCAACAGGACTTTGTGGGACTGAATGAGTGATTGATCCCTCTTTGAATGATCCATGAGCATGAATAGTCAACTGCATTATTCTAACACAATTACTTTCCTGGGAAGGAAGAGTGTGTGTGTAAACCTTCACTGTGCCTCAAAACAAATATAAAGCACCCCTGAATGAGATCACTGTGCTCAGCTCAGAGCCACCTTACACAACCACGCCTGCCTGCCTGCCTGCCCGCCCGCCCGCCTGCCTGCCTGCGTCTATGTGTGTTTTTGTGTGTAACCCTGCTCCTGTAAGTCTCTCTGGATAAGAGCGTCTGCTAAATTACTAACATGTAAATGTGTGTGTGTGTGTGTATGTGTGTGCATGCCTTGTCATGTATTATGTCATCTGCTGGAATGAGGGGAGAAGAGGGGGAGTGATGGGATAGGAGGCAGTAGATGGGAGAGGGGGGGAGTGAGGGAAGAGGAGGCAGTAGATGGGAAAAGAGGGGGAGTGAAGGAAGAGGAGGGGAGTGAGGGAAGAGGGGGCAGTAGATGTGAGGGGAGAGGAGGGGGATTGAGGGAAGAGGAGGCAGTAGATGGGAAAGGAGGTTGGAGTGAGGGAAGAGGAGGCAGTGAATGTGAGGGGATAGGAGGGGGAGTGAAGGGAGAGGAGGGGAGTAAGAGAAGAGGAGGGGGAGTGAGAGAGAGAGGAGGGGGTTGTGGAGACAGGACGGGAGTGAGGGAGGGAGGAGGGGGTTGTGGGGAGAGGATGGGAGTGAGGGGAGAGGAGGGGGTTGTGGGGAGAGGACAGAAGTGAGGGGAGAGGAGGGGGAGTGAGAGAGAGAGAAGAGGCGGATGTGGGGAGAGGGCGGGAGTGAGGGAAGAGGAGGGTAAGTGAGAGAGAGAGGAGGCAGTAGAAGAATGGGGTAGAGGGAACAGGCTGGCATATCAAGTTTTTAGGAGCGGCAGGTAGCCTAGCAGTTATGGGCATTGGGCCAGCAAAGGTCGCTAATTCGAATCCCCGAGCAGGCAAGGTGGTTAACCCCCAACAACAACTGCTCCCCAGGTGTTGATGATGTGGACACCGATTAAGAGACATTTCAGTTGAAAGCATTCAGTGCAACTGGTTAGGTATCCCCTTTCCCAAGGTGGAAGAAGGAGGGGGCGTGGTATCATGTGGGTTCAGTGGGATCATATTGTAATGTCAGGAGAGCTGGCTGGCTGTCATGGGGTGGCTGGATGGCTGTCATGGGTCACTGGATGGCTGTCATGGGGTGGCTGGATGGCTGTCATGGGCCACTGGATGGCTGTCATGTGGTGGCTGGATGGCTGTCATGGGTCACTGGATGGCTGTCATGGGTCACTGGATGGCTGTCATGGGGTGGCTGGATGGCTGTCATGGGCCACTGGATGGCTGTCATGGGGTGGCTGGATGGCTGTCATGGGCCACTGGATGGCTGTCATGGGGTGGCTGGATGGCTGTCATGGGTCACTGGATGGCTGTCATGGGTCACTGGATGGCTGTCATGGGTCACTGGATGGCTGTCATGGGCCACTGGATGGCTGTCATGGGGTGGCTGGATGGCTGTCATGGGCCACTGGATGGCTGTCATGGGTCACTGGATGACTGTCATGGGCCACTGGATGGCTGTCATGGGGTGGCTGGATGGCTGTCAGGGTCACTGGATGGCTGTCATGGGGTGGCTGGATGGCTGTCATGGGTCACTGGATGGCTGGATGGATGTCATGGCTGGATGGCTGTCATGGGCCACTGGATGGCTGTCATGGGGTGGCTGGATGGCTGTCATGGGGTCACTGGATGGCTGTCATGGGGTGGCTGGATGGCTGTCATGGGTCACTGGATGGCTGTCATGGGGTGGCTGGATGGCTGTCATGGGGTGGCTGGATGGCTGTCATGTGGTGGCTGTCATGTGGTGGCTGGTGGCTGCCATGGGATGGCTGGTGGCTGCCATGGGGTGGCTGGTGGCTGTTATGGGGTGGATGGTAGCTGGGTGGCTGTCATGGGGTTGCTGGATGGATGTCATGGGTCACTGGATGGCTGTCATGGGTGGCTGGCATGGGGTGGCTGGAGGCTGTCATGGGGTGGCTGGTGGCTTGTCATGGGGTGGCTGGTGGCTGTCATGAGTATTGGTGGCTGTTTGATGGCTGTGACAAGGTTCACTGGATGGCTGGGGTCATGTGGTGGCTGGTGGCTGTCATGGGATGGCTGGATGGCAGAGCAGTGGTGGCTGGTGGCTGCCATGGGGTGGCTGGTGGCTGCCATGGGGTGGCTGTGTCATGTGGTGGCTGGTGGCTGTCATGGGGTGAATATCAGGGTGACAGCTAGGAAAGGGGGAGTGGATGGATGTCATGGGTCACTGGATGGCTGTAAATATGAGAGTGGCTGGTGGCTAACATGGGGTGGTGGATGGCCCAGTCATGGGGTTAAAGGCTGGTGGCTGTCATGTGGATGGCTGGTGGCAATAGAATAATCAGGGGTGGTTGTCATGGGGTGGCTGTTAGGGGTGGATGGACAAGCTGGGTGGATGTCAGATGGGGTTGCTGGATGGCTGTCATTTGGGTGGCTGGTTCCCCTTGGCCTCACATTCAATGGGTGGCTCTGTCAACAATGGGGTGGCTTCAGGACTGTCATGGGGTGGCTGGATGGTTTGGAAGAAAGAGGAATAGAAGAATGCAAACAGGGGTGGATTAAGGGAGCAAGATTCAGCAATAATGTCCAATGAGGTGTGGTATATGGCCAACATTGATGCGGAGTGCCTGGACAAGGTTCATGAGCCGTGGTATATGGAATGGGGTCCCCCGAGGTGGAGGGTAGGGGGTGAAATGGGGTGCAGGATGGCAGAGCAGTGCTGAGCTGGCCTATTCATGCTCACAATAATAACTTCACAGTCAGTCAGAGGAAGAAGAGAGAGTTTTTGACAATGCAGGGTGACAGTAGGAAATCACGGAGTTAAAGGGAGACAACAGGGAGACTGAAGGGAAACAAGAAAAAAGGAGGAGAGGATGGATGAGTAAATATGAGAGGCCTTAAAAGCTGTGCTCACTCTTATTTAATTGCCCACTTAATGGAGACCCAGCTTCTTTAGTGAAGGGTTAAAGGGAGGGAACTTCATGTTTAATAAAACAAATAAACAAACACTACAAACCGAAAGCCTATACTGGATGAAAGTAACACAGAGACAGAAACAATCACAAACAAAAAGACAATAGAATAATCAGAGACAACGAGAAACACCTGCCTCTGATTGAGAACCACTTCAGACAGCCAGGGTGTGAAACCCCACTAAGAAATCCCAATACCTAGACAAGACTGAACACACCAGGAAAACCCATGTCAAACCCTGGCCTGACCAAATAAATAAAGGACACAAAAATACTAAGACCAGGGATAAGCCAGATGTTTGTGTGGTCCACTTCTGAGCACTGGCAACGGGCACTCCCACTCTGGCACTCACATTCAATGATGATGTTATCTCTGGGATCAACAATGTAGTCCTTCAATGACTGTTTCATTATGGTGGGAGGCTGCTTCACTAGAGAGAGAGCCTCGAGAGACCTCTGTCAGACCCAGCCTCGAGAGAAAGTCAGAGAAAGAATGCAAACAGAGAGAGAAGAGCCTCGACTGTCAAAGCCTCGACTGTCAGAAAGAATGCAAACAGCCTCGACTGTCAGAAAAGGAGATGTCAGAGAGCAAGATTCAGCAAGCCTAATGTCAGACCCAGGTGACTGTCAGATATGGCTGTCAGACATACTGTCAGGCCCAGCCTCGACTGTCAGTGCCTCGATAGACAGCCTCGACTGTCAGACCCAGCCTCGACTGTCAGACCCAGCCTTGTCAGCCATCGACTGTCAGACACAAACCCCTCGAGGTCAGGGCCTTACTTCAGCCCAGCCTCGATAAGACCCAGTTACCAACATAATTACAACGGTAAAAGCCTACTTTTTTGTCATACCCAGCCTCGACTGTCAGATGTATACTTCAGATATATCACGGCTTTCAGCCAATCACCAGACACCACACAACCCCACAGTGCAGACCCAGCCTCACACAGACAGCCATATCCAGGAGAAGTGAAGTCAGGAGGAGAGGGTTGGGTTATCAGACCCAGCCTCGTGTCAGATAGCCTCGACTGTCAGACCCCCTCCCTCTGGCCTTAACATCAGCCCTGCCTGACTGTCAGGCCCTGCCACTCTTATTTAATTGCCCACTTAATCGTAACGCAGCTTTCTTCAGGTGAAGGAGAGTCGACTGTCAAAGCCTGACTGTCAGACGTGGCTCGACTGTCAGAAATTCGACTGTCAGTTTAATAAAACAAATAAACACAAACACTAACAAACCCAGCCTCGACAAAGGCCGTAAAACCAAAACAGCCTATACTGGTGCCCAGCCTCGACACAGAGACAGAAACAAGGACTGTCAGGCCCAGCCTCGACACAGCCTCGACTGTCAGATGGCTGCCTCGACTGTCAGGTTCCCAATCAGAGACAAGCCTCGACTGTCAGACACCTGCCTCTGATTGAGAACCAGCCTCGACAGTCAGAGACTTCGACTGTCAAACCCAGCCTCGACTGTCAAGCCACAATCCCAATACCTATGAAAAACCCCAAGACAAAAGCACACCACATACCAAAACCCATGTCAAACCCTGGCCTGACCAAATAAATAAAGAAAACAGCAAAAATACTAAGACCAGGCCTCGCATCAGACACTTCAGCCAGCCTCGTTTCAGACCCAGCCTCGACTGTCAGACCTGCCCTGTCAGTCCACTTCTGTCAGACACTGAGCAGACGCCTCGGCACTCGACTTCCAGCCTCTGTACTGTCACCACACATCTACCAGACCCACATCTACTGTCAGACCCAGCCTCGACTGTCAGGCCCAGCCTCGACTGTCAGGCCCTGCCTCGACTGTCAGACCCAGCCTCCTGTCAGACTCGACTGTCAGACGCAGCCTCGACTGTCAGACGCAGCCTCGACTGTCAGACCCAGCCTCGACTGTCAGACGCAGCCTCGACTGTCAGGCCCAGCCTCGACTGTCAGACCCAGCCCTGCCTCCTCGACTGTCAGACCCAGCCTCGACTGTCAGACCCAGCCTCGACTGTCAGACGCAGCCTCGACTGTCAGACCCAGCCTCGACTGTCAGGCCCAGCCTCGACTGTCAGGCCCAGCCTCGACTGTCAGACCCAGCCTCGACTGT
The DNA here is from genome assembly GCF_036934945.1 of Oncorhynchus masou masou. Classification (NCBI taxonomy): domain Eukaryota; kingdom Metazoa; phylum Chordata; class Actinopteri; order Salmoniformes; family Salmonidae; genus Oncorhynchus; species Oncorhynchus masou. Next base: position 22,998,674 of record NC_088217.1, on the reverse strand, counting down.
CAGACCCAGCCTCGACTGTCAGACGCAGCCTCGACTGTCAGACCCAGCCTCGACTGTCAGACGCAGCCTCGACTGTCAGGCCCAGCCTCGACTGTCAGGCCCAGCCTCGACTGTCAGGCCCAGCCTCGACTGTCAGGCGCAGCCTCGACTGTCAGGCCCATTCTCGACTGTCAGGCCCATTCTCGACTGTCAGACCCAGCCTCGACTGTCAGGCCCTGCCTCGACTGTCAGGCCCAGCCTCGACTGTCAGACGCAGCCTCGACTGTCAGGCCCAGCCTCGACTGTCAGACGCAGCCTCGACTGTCAGACGCAGCCTCGACTGTCAGACGCAGCCTCGACTGTCAGGCCCAGCCTCGACTGTCAGGCGCAGCCTCGACTGTCAGGCCCATTCTCGACTGTCAGACCCAGCCTCGACTGTCAGACGCAGCCTCGACTGTCAGACGCAGCCTCGACTGTCAGACGCAGCCTCGACTGTCAGACGCAGCCTCGACTGTCAGACCCAGCCTCGACTGTCAGACCCAGCCTCGACTGTCAGACCCAGCCTCGACTGTCAGGCCCAGCCTCGACTGTCAGACCCAGCCTCGACTGTCAGACCCAGCCTCGACTGTCAGACCCAGCCTCGACTGTCAGACACAGGCTCGACTGTCAGACACAGGCTCGACTGTCAGGCCCAGCCTCGACTGTCAGGCCCAGCCTCGACTGTCAGGCCCAGGCTCGACTGTCAGGCCCAGCCTCGACTGTCAGGCCCAGCCTCGACTGTCAGGCCCAGCCTCGACTGTCAGGCCCAGCCTCGACTGTCAGGCCCAGCCTCGACTGTCAGGCCCAGCCTCGACTGTCAGGCCCAGCCTCGACTGTCAGGCCCAGCCTCGACTGTCAGACCCAGCCTCGACTGTCAGACCCAGCCTCGACTGTCAGGCCCAGCCTCGACTGTCAGGCCCAGCCTCGACTGTCAGGCCCAGCCTCGACTGTCAGACCCAGCCTCGACTGTCAGACCCAGCCTCGACTGTCAGACCCAGCCTCGACTGTCAGACGCAGTCTCGACTGTCAGACGCAGTCAAGTCTATTTGTAGTGTATTTTAGGTTTAAAAAAGCTTCTGAAGTTAGTCATTTTCACTTTGAAATGTCATACTTGATTTTCCCTTTTGGAAAATGTATCAGCCCCTACAAAAATGTCCATTAATTTTAATCCACATAATAATTCACATTACTGTTGCTGCAGGATTATTTTTCCGCTGTAGCAAACTGTCTCAAATTGAGATCCTAAATCTGTACACTGACACTACACACTATCAAGCCCAGCATCAAAGAAAATTGCTTGCCCCCCCCCCCCCCATTGTACAAAATAGCCCCAGTTGAAAGAGACACTTCCTTGCCATGATGTACCAACATGGGAGAGAGGAACAACCGGTGAGTGTGTGTGTGTGTGTGTGTGTGTGTGTGTCATAAATCTTCTCCAGATTAACCACAGTTCTAAAGGGAATAGCCCAAGTCCTATTGGAAGTCCCCTTGCCAAGATAGAAAGCTTTCCGTTAGAGAGAAAGAGGGAATTCCATCGCCCATTACTATTCTCTGTTTGTCCTCAGTTTGGGGATGCCGCCGGTTACCCAACTGTTCTTATGCACTACTGTAAACAATAGGTAACAGGCCATCCAGAGTCATCAATCCATTTGTGTTTCTATGGCAACCATACAAACACAGAGCTAGTTAATGTAAATTGCTTCGGATTGGAAAATAAAACCTGCTCCTAGTAGGGCTGTGGCAGTCATGACATTTTGTCAACCGGTAATTGACCGTTAATTAACATAAATACATTTAGCATTTCCTGGCTTCCACACACAGCCTACTGTCACGCCCTGACCTTAGAGATCCTTTTTATGTCTCTATTTTGGTTTGGTCAGGGTGTGAGTTGGGGTGGGCATTCTATGTTTTGTGTTTCTATGATTTTCTATTTTTATGTTTTGGTCGGGTATGGCTCTCAATCAGGGACAGCTGTCTATCGTTGTCTCTGATTGGGAACCATATTTAGGTGCCCTTTTTCCCACCTTTGTTTGTGGGAAGTTTACTTTTGTTTATAGCACATGACCTGTAGCTTCACGGTTTGTTTTGTATGGTTTATTGTTTTTGGTCGGCGTCATTCTTAAATAAAGTAAAATGTACGCTGCAACTTCTCTGTTGGCTGGGCTGCACCTTGGTCCTCATCCTTCCAGTCCGTCAACAGCCGTGACACCTACAAGCCACTGATGCAGACCTTCGGAACATCTACTTTTAAAAAAGTCTAATAAATCCATGTAATATAGCCTACACCTTCACAATAAATCCATTATTTATTTTAGACAGGTCTAAAGGTACATGATATGAAAAAAATGTAGTATATTTTGGAAGATCAGAATAGCATTCTCCGAGTTGTCCTTATTTTAGGCCCTGATCTGGCTATTCCATATGGCTGTGGGTTACACTAGTTCATTTAGCAGACATGATTTACTTAGAATTCCATGGCATTATTTTATAGTACGAAGAATACAATTGAACAAAGCTGAATAAAATAGAAAGGATATTTTCTCCAATATCGGAGGGAGTGCGCACATGCGGCTATTATGTGTTGAGCTGTTAAGAAAGAAACAGATACTCCACTATGCTTAATTTTGAGTTATTAATGTAACTTTAGTTGTTCTACAAATGTTGGGCTATATGTTTTGATTTTTAATACATTGTAAGGCTGTATGATGAGACTGATTATTTGAAAAAAGCTGCATGAAAAGCATGTTTTTTTGCACAGGCTGTAAACACTTCATCAGTCTCTCATTCACTATTTGACAAGCACTTGATAATGCCTTGATTTTCCAGATGGCATCACCTTTGTGTGGCCGTAATGCCTCCTAAAAAATACATGCCTTTTGCGGCCAGTGGCCCTTGGGCTGTTAAGGATGCGAAACTGTGCGCGTCATTATCGAATTCTGGGGAGCATATTGAAGATATTGGAAGAACTATCCACATTTACTTTTTGTCAGCCAACAAGATGAGTAGGCCTTATGAACAGCAAAAACACTCGCCTGTCAATCTACTATCGCCAATAATCCAAAAGTGAACCTATTATATTCTGTACGATAAATGAATATTCCAGACAGTCTGGGACAGTTGTGGCATGATAGATCCCAAAAGAATACAACCACTAACATCAGAAAAACGGTTTTCAGCAATGAGGCTGACGCAACAGATCAGAACGTTTAGCTTAAAATGTTGATCAACTATTAGGCAATTTCTTCACATAAATGCAGCAATGTGCACACGGCAGTAGGCTATAAGTGTGTATGTTTCATTAGCAGGAAAACACCATTCTCAAAAGTGACCACAAATGTGTGCATTTTTATGGTGAAAATGATCTTCCTCAAACTTGAAGCTCACGTGCTGCGTATGTATGCCAGTTTGGCTCTCCACCCATTGTGAAGCAGATTAATGTACCTCATTTTAGAAAGTTATTTGGTCACTTTAGTTGTGATGCAAACCTTATCAAAACATATACGCCAGGCTACATGAAGTGTGCGACAATGATTTGAAGAAGTTGCAAAAAAAAAAAAAAGTGCACTGTTTGCTGGCTAATAGTGTCACCCATCGCACGATTATCATGCACCTGTCTCGAAACAGGGGCCGCTGAAAATAGCAAATGGAGGATGCTTTTTCCCGTGGTTCATTTTAATGCCAGCCAGGTAGACTATACTCCTGTTGTAAAGAGAAGCAATGTGCTTAATATTAGGCAAGTTGAGAAATAAATATACGTAGTAGCCCTAGTCTATAGAAAGCTGATGGGATCCCCTCTGTTTCCTCATGCAATTGCATAGCCTATAGAGATGTTGCACAACATCAGCTCATGGGCTCTCATGAAATGTTTCATTAGATTGGAATACATTTACATTTAAAGTGACTAGTAAATAGATCACTAGTCACTTTAAACAATGCCTCTCTATATAATGCCACTTTTTAATAATGTCTACATATCTTACATTACTCATATCACATGTATATAGTGTATTGAGACCCAATCACTGGACACTTTAATAAATGGATCACTAGTCACTTTAAACAATGCCACTTTAAATAATGCCATTTTAATAATGTCCACATATCTTACATTACTCATATCACATGTTTATATGCTGTATTTTATACCGTCTACTGCACCTTGCCTATGCCGCTCAGCCATCACTCATCCATATATTTATATGTACATATTCTCATTCGCCCCCCTTTAGATTTGTGTGTATTTGGTAGTTGTTGGGAATTGTTAGATTACTTGTTACTGCACTGTTGGAACTAGAAGCACAAGCATTTCGCTACACTCGCATTAACATCTGCTGACCATGTGTATGTGACCAATAAAAGTTGATTTTATGTCAGAGTGCTGAGTGCTTCTAGAGTGCTGAGTACCCGGCAGTTAGCAAGTTTGATAAGCTACTAATGACCATCGGCAGCATCAGAGCTTGGAGAAGCCTAATTACCGTGACTAAACGGTCATGTGGTTTTTGACTGCCATCATGCCTCGTGAACGCTGGTGTGGCGGCAATACAGTCACCGCAACAGCCCTAGCTCCTAGTACTACACCATTATATCATTTACTGCTGTAAATGTGGATTCAAATTGGTATTTTCATCCCCCATAGAGACAATGTAGAAACATGATTGAGTATTACAGCAGACACAATACACTCTAAGAAGAAAAAGTGCTATTGAGAACCAATAAGTGTTCCTCCGCTGTCCCCATAGAACCCTTTGAATAACCATTTTTTCCTAAGAGTGAAGACAACAGACACAACAGAACATAGACACAGTAGACACAATACAAAATATTACTGTGTTAATAAATAATACTTACAATCCTGCTGGATCTTTTCTGTTAGTCCCAAAGAGAGTGAGTGAGAGAGAAGGGCAGAGATAGAGATTTTGTAGGTGTTGTTAGTGATATTAGAGTGTTCATTGCAACACAGGCCTATAGCTAGAGCATGTCTACAGCGTTAAACAATGTTAGTCAAATACTGTAGTTACAGTTCTACTGCTACAGAGTAGGCATGTCATAAAATGTTATTCTACAAAACAAAGTTGTTATACTGTTATATCCATGTTTTGTATGTAAAGTAGATTTTGTTACTAGTGTAGCATAATACGTTTATTGACTACAATGACTGTGAATATGTCCTGAAACAATGAAACTGAAACAATGAGATGTAAACTTACCTGTTGATGATTCCACAACGGGAAAAGGTTGATTTTAAAGGAGGGAGCAGCGGGGAGAGGGAAAGAGAGATATGATTTTCATCTGCTAGAATCAGCAAGTTAGTCATTTTCAAGAACAGTACAGATGAACATAAAATACACATATATGTAATTATATTCCACTGCATAAATAATCTATCCCAAAACAGTACATTTACATTTATAATATATTTCATATTGTCTTCAAGGCACTCTTTAGCTACCCTGTAAATGGCCATGGCTGACATACTGTAATTGGCATTACAGTAGTGGTCCAATGCTGTGTCTGATTGACAAGAGCACATTCCTCTCCGGACTTTCTGTCTTTATATGTACTAGTGAGTGTGTGTGTGTGTGTGTGTGTGTGTGTGTGTGTGTGTGTGTGTGTGTGTGTGTGTGTGTGTGTGTGTGTGTGTGTGTGTGTGTGTGTGTGTGTGTGTGTGTGTGTGCGCGTGTGCGTGTGTGTGTGTGTGTGTCCAAGGCTATGGGGGAACAGCTGCCTATAGACAGGTGGAACACCCAACCCCCACTGTTGTTTTATGATATTCATTGTGCCATATAGCCATGCCCATGCTGGAGGAAAATAACATAATAGGCTAACAAGGACATGACAACCATCATCAATAGAGGTCACCACTGGAAGCTGGGGGTCAGAGGGTTGGGGGAGGGAAGGGGAATGACAACAGAGATAAATCCATCTGTCATCACCTCACATTAGATACATTCAGCCCATAGACAGCCCATGTTACCATTCAGTCCTCTCAGGTATAGCATTAAATGCACTAGGAGCACCAGAAGATTTGGGATAACCTCTCTGAATGACCAGGGCTGATTCTCCCTCCCTCCATCCCTCTAAATATGTTGGGGAGACGTCGGAGGGTTATGAGGGTATTATGCATTTTACTCTGTGGGGGGTCTTCTCTCTCTCTGTCCCCCTCTCTCTCCCTGTTGTGAGTGTGTGTGTGTGTGTGAGTCCTCTGTCTGACACTAATTAATAGAGCTTCCTGAGGCCAGCGGTGAAAGGTTGTGGAGTATAAAGAGACATTGAGGGTGCTGTAGAGGGTAGATGAGGTGGAGACTACAGAGGTAATGACAGCTGATGGCCGTGTGTGTGAGGTCGAGAATAAGTAGTGTGCAGGTGTGTTTGACCGCCAAATAGCAGGTGCCCATGGCACTTTATCCCGATCAAATAATTTTTCATAACACCACTGTGAGACATTCACAGCTATTATTCTCCTTTATGAAAGAAAAACAAGAGAGAAAGGAGAGAGAAAGGTCTCCTTTCCTTTGTCTCTTACTTTCATATTCACACCGGAGTCAGTCCAATGGGAGGCACAAGCTTTTAGACATGTTAGAATGGCTTGGTATAGGACTTGTGTGTGTGTGTGCGTGCGTATGAATGTATTGATGTTTTGGTTGAAATCTGACAAACTTTTACAGATGCACAATCGAGAGCATCCTGTCAGGCTGTATCACAGCCTGGTACGGAAACTGTACCGCCCTCAACCGCAAGGCTCTCCAGAGGGTGGTGCGGTCTGCCCAACGCATCACCGGGGGCAAACTACCTGCCCTCCAGGACACCTACAGTACCTGATGTCACAGGAAAGCCAAAAAAATCATAAAGGACAACAACCACCCGAGCCCCTGCCTGTTCACCCTGCTATCATCCAGAAGGTGAGGTCACTACAGGTGCATCAAAGCTGGGACCGAGAGATTGAGAAACAGCTTCTATCTCAAGGCCATCAGACTGCTAAACAGCAATCATTAACTCAGAGGCTGCTTCTCACATTGAGACCCAATCACTGGACACTTTAAAACCTGTTTGAGATCGAGCTACTTTTTTCAACATTCTGTTAAAAATCGTGCAACATTTCAACGTCCTGCTACTCATGCCAGGAATATAGTATATGCATATGATTCGTATGTGTGCATAGGAAACACTCTGAAGTTTCTAGAACTGGTTCAATGGTGTCTGTGACTATAACAGAACGAGTTCCATTGTCAAAATCGCAAGCAAACCTCATCACAAAATCTCCAAAGAAAAAATCCATCCGCCAGTGTTTGTATTGTCTAAGGCTTGTCATAAATGATGGAACTGTGTTTGCAATTCCTACAGATTCCACACGATGTCGCCAGTGTTGTGATTACCAGGGCACTTTATCATTGGTTAGATTGGTCAATAACACATCCGGTCTTCAGGTGCGTCACAGAAAAGAATGTCAGTGAGGAACTGGAATTCTTTTTGTAAACTTCTAGCTATTGAATACAGATCTCTCTGTGATCAATTTGATCGTTTATTAACGTTTACTAATACCTAAACTTGGATTACAGAAGTAGGTTGAAGTGTTTTGTCAAAGTTTATAGGCAACTTTATGAATTTAAAAAGTTACGTCGCGTTGGGAAACGTGCATTTTTCAATGGATTTCACAGTGTTCATAAATGGACATTTTGGGTATATATGGACTGATTTAATTGAAAAAAAGACCCAATTGTGATGTTTATGGGACATATAGGGGTGTCAACAAAGAATCTCGTCAAAGGTAATGAATGTTTTATATTTTATTTCTGCGTTTTTGGTAGCGCCAGCTACGCTAATTTGTTTGTTTACGTGCCCTTTCTGTGTGTCAGGGAGCTGCATGCTATCAGATAATAGCTTGCCATGCTTTCGCCGAAAAGCATTTTACAAATCTGACATGTTAGCTATATTCACAACGAGTGTGGCTTGATCTGAGTACCCTGAATGTGAATTTTAATGAAAGTTTGAGTTTTAACGAGTACAATAGTTGGCGCTCTGGAATTTCCGCTCATTTGGTTCCTGTACTGGAACCAAGTCCTGAAGAAGTTTTTAATGAATGGATAACTAGTCACTTTAAACAATGCCACTCTAAATAATGTCATTTTAATAATGTCCACATATCTTACATTACTCATATCACATGTTTATACTGTATTTTATACCATCTACTGCACCTTGCCTATGCCGCTCAGCCATCGCTCATCCATATACAGTATTTATATGTACAGTGCCTTGTGAAAGTATTTGGCCCCCTTGAACTTTGCGACCTTTTGCCACATTTCAGGCTTCAAACGTAAAGATGTAAAACTGTATTTTTTTGTGAAGAATCAACAACAAGTGGGACACAATCATGAAGTGGAACGACATTAATTGGATATTTCAAACTTTTTTAACAAATCAAAAACTGAAAAATTGGCCGTGCAAAATTATTCAGCCCCTTTACTTTCAGTGCAGCAAACTCTCTCCAGAAGTTCAGTGAGGATCTCTGAATGATCCAATGTTGACCTAAATGACTAATGATGATAAATACAATCCACCTGTGTGTAATCAAGTCTCCGTATAAATGCACCTGCACTGTGATAGTCTCAGAGGTCCGTTAAAAGCGCAGAGAGCATCATGAAGAACAAGGAACACACCAGGCAGGTCCGAGATACTGTTGTGAAGAAGTTTAAAGCCGGATTTGGATACAAAAAGATTTCCCAAGCTTTAAACATCCCAAGGAGCACTGTGCAAGCGATAATATTGAAATGGAAGGAGTATCAGACCACTGCAAATCTACCAAGACCTGGCCGTCCCTCTAAACTTTCAGCTCATACAAGGAGAAGACTGATCAGAGATGCAGCCAAGAGGCCCATGATCACTCTGGATGAACTGCAGAGATCTACACCTGAGGTGGGAGACTCTGTCCATAGGACAACAATCAGTCGTATATTGCACAAATCTGGCCTTTATGGAAGAGTGGCAAGAAGAAAGCCATTTCTTAAAGATATCCATAAAAAGTGTCGTTTAAAGTTTGCCACAAGCCACCTGGGAGACACACCAAACATGTGGAAGAAGGTGCTCTGGTCAGATGAAACCAAAATTGAACTTTTTGGCAACAATGCAAAATGTTATGTTTGGCGTAAAAGCAACACACCATCCCCACTGTCAAACATGGTGGTGGCAGCATCATGGTTTGGGCCTGCTTGTCTTCAGCAGGGACAGGGAAGATGGTTAAAATTGATGGGAAGATGGATGGAGCCAAATACAGGACCATTCTGGAAGAAAACCTGATGGAGTCTGCAAAAGACCTGAGACTGGGACGGAGATTTGTCTTCCAACAAGACAATGATCCAAAACATAAAGCAAAATCTACAATGGAATGGTTCAAAAATAAACATATCCAGGTGTTAGAATGGCCAAGTCAAAGTCCAGACCTGAATCCAATCGAGAATCTGTGGAAAGAACTGAAAACTGCTGTTCACAAATGCTCTCCATCCAACCTCACTGAGCTCGAGCTGTTTTGCAAGGAGGAATGGGAAAAAATGTCACTCTCGATGTGCAAAACTGATAGAGACATACCCCAAGCGACTTACAGCTGTAATCGCAGCAAAAGGTGGCGCTACAAAGTATTAACTTAAGGGGGCTGAATAATTTTGCACGCCCAATTTGTCAGTTTTTGATTTGTTAAAAAAGTTTGAAATATCCAATAAATGTAGTTCCACTTCATGATTGTGTCCCACTTGTTGTTGATTCTTCACAAAAAAATACAGTTTTATATCTTTATGTTTGAAGCCTGAAATGTGGCAAAAGGTCGCAAAGTTCAAGGGGGCCGAATACTTTTGCAAGGCACTGTACATATTCTTATTCGCCTCTTTAGATTTGTGTGTGTTAGGTAGTTTTTGGGAATTGTTAGATTATTTGTTGGATATTACTGCACTGTTGGAACTAGAAGCGCAAGCATTTCGCAACACTCACATTAACATCTGCTAACCATGTGTATGTGACCAATAAAATTAGATTTGATTAGAAATGTTGATTTGAAATGTTGATTTGATTTGAAATCAATGATGGGTAGTCAGAGTTGAATGGTTATGAGAAGATAGAGCCACCGTAGTCAGCCATACGTGAGAAACTGGCTAATGATTGCACAGTACTATGGAACAACCTACTCTATATGCATAAATGTTAATGTGCAGAGTTCTATTGTAGATTTGAATATTGGTTACTGCTAATTGGTTTCAGATCTGTGTTGGATGAAAACATATACATTAAATTCATATTGAATTAGCATGCCATAATTCCTAATTCAGTTGGTAGAATATACACTCGACTATCGTTAAACCATGCAGAAATATCTTTAGATCATATGGATGGACTGAACAGATTCACTGGGTAACACATCAATATGTGCGAGTGTGTGAGTGTAAGTGTGAGCGCGGGATGGAGGATGGTCAGAGAGATGAGTGTATGTGAGCTCAGTTCTAATGTTAAGAGATATCACTTTTCATGAAGCTGGATCTGCAGATGCAAAGCCAGGATAACTGTGTTGTGTTTTACATAGAGTATATACACTGTAAATATAAATCACTTCATTTTGCATGCTTTTTTCCTGAAGGTCCATCTGTAAACACCAATGGGTTAGTAAGGGATGTGGCATGAAACTTTGTTTTTTCATTTATTGTTCACTGTCCTTCAATTCCAAAACCATTGTGTGGGTCACCGGTATCCAAATTGTATGAGAACCAAAGGCTTACGATCAAATATATATTATAAAACAATGTTTTGACTGATTTCATGTGTTTACGATTTGATTGAATGACTTACGATCAAGAGGAACCTCGATAGCAGACATTTCTTGCCACCGCAGCAGGAGCAATGACATGACAGACAGGACCCAAGGCCCGCCCTGCACCAACATCTCTCTCCTCTGATTGGCTCTCCTCTCCTGTCACAACTCCTGCTTGGCTCCTGATACGGCTCTGACCTATCAGAGAGACAGAGAGATGTGTTTTCAGTATGTGTGGCTGGCCTACATCAGCAGCTGAGGCCCTTACTCCCCAGAGAGAGCTACCCAGAGACAATGAAGACATCACACAGAACAGTTCCACCTCTCCTCCAATCATCCACTCCCCCATTACCCCAAACCAGTATCAGAACCCCAGGCCCAGGACTACTCCTCTCCCTCCTTCTCCTAATGACTCCAGACCTTCAGATCCCCATTCCTCCATTACCCCAGACCACAAGACCTCCAAACCCAGAGTTGCAGAGCGCAGACCAGGGAACCATCCCAGTCTACTAACCCCATACACTCTGCCGACTAACCCTGTACACCCTGCCTCCAAAATCCATACAGCCTGCCTCCTAAATCCACACACCCAGTCTACTAACCCCACACACCCTGCCTCCTAACCCCACACACCCTGCCTCCTAACCCCATACACCCTGCCTACTGACCCCAAATCCATACACCCAGTCTACTAACCCCATACACCCAGTCTACTGACTCTATTCACCCAGCCTACTGACCCCATACACCCTGCCTACTAACCCCATACACCCTGCCTACTGACCCCATACACCCTGCCTACTAACCCCATACACCCTGCCTACTGACCAATAACACCCTGCCTCCTAAATCCATACATCCTGTCTACTAATCTCAAACACTCTGCCTACTAACCCCATACACCCAGTTTACTGACTCCATACACCCTGCCTACTAACCCCATACACCCTGCCTCCTGAATCCATACACCCAGTCTACTGACTCCATACACCCAGCCTACTGACCCCATACACCCTGCCTACTAACCCCATACACCTTGCCTACTAACCCCATACACCCTGCCTACTGACCCCATACACCCTGCCTACTAACCCCATACACCCTGCCTACTGACCCCATACACCCTGCCTACTGACCCCATACACCCTGCCTACTGACCCCATACACCCTGCCTACTAACCCCATACGCCCTGCCTACTAACCCCATGCACCCTGCCTACTGACCCCATACACCCAGCCTACTGACCCCATACACCCTGCCTACTGACCCCATACACCCTGCCTACTGACCCCATACACCCTGCCTACTAACCCCATACACCCTGCCTATTGACCCCATACACCCAGCCTACTGACCCCATACACACAGCCTACTGACCCCATACACCCAGCCTACTGACCCCATACACACAGCCTACTGACCCCATACACCCAGCCTACTAACCCCATACACCCTGCCTACTGACCCCATACACCCTGCCTACTGAACCCATACACCCTGCCTACTAACCCCATACACCCTGCCTACTGACCCCATACACCCAGCCTACTGACCCCATACACCCAGCCTACTAACCCCATACACCCTGCCTACTAAGCCCATACACCCTGCCTACTGACCCCATACACCCTGCCTACTGACCCCATACACCCTGCCTACTAACCCCATACACCCTGCCTACTGACCCCATACGCCCTGCCTACAGACCCCATACACCCTGCCCAGTAACCCCATACGCCCAGCCTACTAGCTCCATACATCCTGCCTAACATAGCCCAGTTGGTCCCGTGTAGCTCAGTTGGTAGGGCATTGTGCTTACAATGCCAGGGTTGTGGATTCAATTCCTGTGGGGGACCAGTATGAAAAAAAGGATGAACATGTTTGCACTCACTACTGTAAGTCACTCTGGATAAGAGTGTTTGCGGAAGGACTAAAACGTCAAAAAAACAAACGTAGCAGCTGTAAAATAAACACCTCAAACTAGATCACTGACATACATACAAACGTTTGAAACTAGATCACTGACATACAAAAGTTTGGGAAAGGTGCACCGTTCAATTAATACAGTAAATAGATTTAAGATGGAGTGTCAGTAAATAGATTTAAGAAGGTGGTCACCTTGTTAACAAAGATATTAGAGACAAGAGAAGATACAAAATCCCAATGAATGGGGCAGATGTTATGCTGCGTCATGTGGTCCCTTCACAAAGTCAGGCCATGAGTTCAGAAATGGGCCTATTTACCTCAAAAGTACGTTATGTCACAATTGCAAAGCCTCGTGATATTACAGAGAACAAGCTCATTATCTCACATCTCGGAAAATATTTGTAATGTTTGGTTTTTGAGCTAGCGCCCAATTGATTCCCATTCCCTCCTTGAAGGAGAGCTCTCTTTGTCCCAGAATTGTGGCCCATTGGCGATGCATAGGCAAAATACACAATGGTTGGTAATACGATTCCAAACGAGTTTCCCATCTCCTCAAAAGTATCTCTTTTTCCACTTTCCCTAAAAACTTGAACATCCGGTTGTTGGTGACTCAGCAGAGGCTATCCAAACCCAGACCATTAACCAGTGCTGCAGCAGATAAAGAGCCAGACATGTGTAAAGAACCAAACTCAATCACACAGCAGCTGAAGACACTGACCATTTAACATTCACCTCCACTTCAACAAACTAAATCCATGGCAAAATACCAAAAACATTGCGCATCGGTGTATTGTTTTGTTGCATCTCCTACATCAAAGGTACAGCGCATTCGGAAAGTATTAAGCCCCCTTCACTTTTTCCTCATTTTGCTACGTTACAGCCTTATTCTACATGATGGCCTTATTCAATCTACACAATATCCCATAATGACAAAACAAAAACATCATATATACTTTTTTGCAATATAACTTATGTAAATATCACATTTACATAAGGTTTCAGACCCTTTACTCAGTACTTTTTTGAAGCACCTTTGGCAGCGATTACAGCATCAAGTCTTCTTCTGTATGACGCTACAAACTTGGCACACATGTATTTGGGAGTTTTTTCCCATTCTTCTCTGCGGAACCTCTCAAGCTCTGTCTGGTTGGATGGGGAGTTTCACTGCACAGCTATTTTCAGGTCTCTCCAGAGATGTTTGATCAGGTTCAAGTCCAGGCTCTGGCTGGGCCACTCAAGGACATTCAGAGACTTGTCCCGAAGCCACTCCTGCATTGTCTTGGCTGTGTGCTTGGGGTCGTTGTTCTGTTGGAAGGTGAAGCATTGCCCCAGAGTGAGGTCCTGAGCGCTCTGGAGCAGGGTTTCATCAAGGATCTCTCTGAACTTTGATATTGATCATATTTTCCTCGATCATGACTAGTTTCCCTGTCCCTGCCATTGAAAAACATCCCCACAGTATAATGCTGCCACCACAATGCTTCACCGTAGGGATGGTGCCAGGTTTTCTCCAGGCGTGACACTTGGCATTCAGGCCAAAGAGTTCTATCTTGGTTTCATCAGACCAGAGAATCTTGTTTCTCATGGTCTGAGAGTGTTTATGTGCCTTTTGGCAAACTCCAATCGGGCTGTCTTTTACTGAGGAGTGGCTTCCGTCTGGCCACTCCACCAAAAAGGCCTGATTGTTGGAGTGCTGCAGAGATGGTTGTCCTTCTGGAAGGTTCTCCCATCGCCACAGAGGAACTCTGGAGCTCTCTCAGAGTGACCATCGGGTTCTTTGTCACCCCCCCAGACCAAGGCCCTTGTAAGGACAGATACTGGGAGACAAAAAGCAAATACAGGGAGTGAAAATGTAATAAACAACAGACAGGAAACAGAAGGGCAATCAACAAAGTGAAGAAGTCCAGGTGAGTCCAATGAGCGTTGATCTGTGTAATGATAACAGGTGTGCGTAATGATGGGCAGCCTGGCACAGAGAGGGGGAGTAGGAGCAGGCGTGACAGTACCCCCCCAGAGCCGCCACCCGGCATCCCACCTAGGCGAGCCTGACAGACTGGCCGAGATGTGGACGAGTCGGACGAGGCGGCTGAGGCGTGGGAGCCCGACGAGGAGGCTGAGGCGTGGGTGCCCGACGAGCCGGCTGAGGCGTGGGAGCCCGACGAGCCGGTTGGGCGTGGGAGCCCGACGAGCCGGTTGAGGCGTGGGAGCCCGACGAGCCGGCTGAGGTGTGGGAGCCCGACGAGCCGGCTGAGGCTGGGGGCCCGACGAGCCGGTTGAGGCGTGGGAGCCCGACGAGCCAGCTGAGGCATGATGTGGGTTGGAAGCCTGCCGAGCCAACCGAGGCAAGGAAACCTCTTGAACCAGCTAAGGCGTGGAAGCCCGACGAGCCAACTGAGGCACCCCGGTTCCTTCGGCTGCGGAAGTCGGACCCGACGTCACCAACAAAAAACAAAACCAAAAACTCCTTGATGCTTCAAATTGTGGTGTCAGCATTCTGTAAGTATAGACGAGAAGCAAGTACAAGCAGTGAACATTTAATAAACAACAGAAAGGAAACATTACACAGAGAGCATCTGGACAAGAGAAACAAAACAACATGAATGCTGACACGGGAAACAAACTGAGGAACAGACAGATATAGATTGGCAATCAAAAAGTGAGTCCAATGAGCGCTGATGCGCATAATGATGGCGACAGGTGTCATAATGATGGGCAGCCTGGTGCCCTTGAGCGCCAGAGAAGGGGAGAGGGAGCAGACTTGACAGCCCTTATACCCCGATTGTTCAGTTTGGCCGGGCAGCCACCTCTAGGAAGGGTCTTGGTGGTTCCAAACTTCTTCCATTTAAGAGTGATGGAGGCCGATGTGTTCTTTGGGTCGTTCAATGCTGCAGACATATTTTGGTACACTTACCCAGATCTGTGCCTTGACACAATCCTGTCTCTGAGCTCTACGGACAATTCCTTCAACCTCATGACTTGGTTTTTGCTCTGACATGCACTGTCCACTGTGACCTTATATAGACAGGTGTGTGCCTTTCCAAATCATGTCCAATCAATTGAATTTGCCACAGGTGGACACCAATCAAGTTGGAGAAACATTTCAAGGATGATCAATGGAAACATGAATCACCTGAGATTAATTTCGAGTCTCATAGCAAAGGGTCAGAGTACTTATTAAAGGTCGACCGACTATGGTTTTTCAACGCCGATACCAATACCGATTATTGGAGGACCAAAAAAAGCTTTTGTTAAATCATCCCCCATTTGGCGAAGGTTGCTGGCTTTGTTTGGAAGAAATGGTCTTCACACAGTTCGCAATGAGCCAGGCGGCCCAAACTACTGCATATACCCTGACTCTGTTGCACAGAAAGCAAGAGAAGTGAAACAATTTCCCTAGTTAAAAGAAATTCATATTAACAGGCAATATTAACTAAATATGCAGGTTTAAAAATATATACTTGTGTATTGATTTTTATAAAGACATTAATGTTTATGGTTAGGTACACATTGGTGCAACGACAGTGCTTTTTTCGCGAATGCCCTTGTTAAATCACCCATTTGGCGAAGTAATCTTTGATTCAATAATACATTAACAGGCACCGCATGGATTATATGCAACGCAGGACAGGCTAGTTAAACTAGTAATATCATCAACCATGTGTAGTTAACTAGTGATTATGTTAAGATTGATTGTTTTTTTTAAGATAAGATTAATGGTAGCTAGCACCTTATCTTGGCTCCTTGCTTCACTCGCATAACAGGTAGTCAGCCTGCCACGCAGTCTCCTTGTGGTGTGCAATGTAATCGGCCATAATCCAAAAATGCCAATTACCGATTGTAATGAAAACGACCTCTAGTACTTATGTAAATAAATATTTAAAATCATTCATAAATAATAATACATATTTTTAATACTTTTGCAAAAATCTCTAAAACCTGGTTTTCGCTTCGTCATTATGGGGTATTGTGTGTAGATTGATGAGGGAAAAAATTATTGTATCCATTTTAGAATAAGGCTGTAACATAACAAAATGTGGAAAAGGTCACGGGGTCTGAATACTTCCCAAATGCAATGTACCTGTAGAATTATTACTCAAATAAGTCACTCCAAATCCTCCTGCCAAGAAACATAATTAGGAAACTAACCTGAATATCAGCTATATAGACTTGGCAGAAGCTTACTTTAAACACTGATAAAGTAAACTGATAAAGTAAAGTATATCATTGGGCATAGATAACATGGGTTTTCTTTAACAAATTGCCTTGGTTTAAAAAATGGAGGAAAACATGCATAATTTAGAGTTATTCTGTATAATAGTCTCATTTACCTTAGCATGTTAGGTTTTAGCTTAATTTATGCTACCGTCGTTATCTGTATTTGTTATGATGTTCATGGTGACAAAAATTAGACCGCTTCCTCAAATCCACTTCCAACGCTTTTTGAAAAGTTACTACTGAGAACACACACGCACATACACACACATACACACATTTATTCTTAAGTCACACATTAAAGACCACAGGCTAAACACACAGAGTGCACACATGAACAGAATCCACGGCATCTACTTCCCTGTCAGCAGATCAGATAGCAGATAATAGCAGTTACTGTGCTAGCTTTCTGAACCACAACCCAGCCACAACGCCGCCATCTTCACACTTCCTTATAGAATTGAGATACAGAACAACATGTTTGACTCAACAATGTAGATGGCCAGAGAGCAGAACCAGATCTGAAATCACTGGTTAACCAGGTTAGGCAGAACCAGCCATGGGCTACCTACCATTTAGGAACACTCGTGTGGACAACAGGGAGACTTGTCTACACTAACCCTTCTGCTCTCTACAAGTTAAACCGATTCAAGGCCTTCTGTGATCCAACATTAGTAAAGTCGACTCTTGTCAAGATGGGTCTTTATGCCTTTGGTGTGAGGACAGAAGGAAAGAAACACAGCTACACTCATTGGGTTGATTCTGCACTCTGCTAAGAAGTGTTTGGACAGAGAAGAGCAGAAGAGCCTGAGTGTTGCCCAAGTGTGTGACTGCCCTGTGTCACATATGGCATGCTGTTTATTCTTATTCATACACACAAACACACACGCACGCACGCACACACACACACACACACACACACACACACACACACACACACACACACACACACACACACACACACACACACACACACACACACACACACACAGTAGGGCAAGCAGCAGGGTAGCAGTACTGTAGGTTTCAACCCGAAGCCTCAGTGATAGAACTAGTACTGAGCTGATTGTTGTAAAGCCTCTTTAAACTCCTGGATATCTACTGGGTCACATGTGTTTGTGCTAGGTGACCTAGCAGCTTGCAGCCCAAGCTGAGCCAAGCAAAACCTCCTGCCAACACAGTCCTAGGGGCTCATTCTGACTCTGTGTGTGTGTGTGTTTTCTTTCACCTTCTTTCATGTGTGCTGCCATAAGTGTGCTAGACATATAGAGAGTCTCTCTCGAGGATCATTACTAATGAGGATCATTTACTAATGTAGAGTCTCTCTCTATCATTACTAATGTAGGATCATTACTAATGTAGAGTCTCTCTCTATACGAGGATCATTACTAATGTAGAGTCTCTCTCTATACTCTCTATATACGAGGATCATTACTAATGTAGAGTATCTCTCTATATGAGGATCATTACTAATGTAGAGAGTCTCTCTATACGAGGATCATTACTAATGTAGAGAGTCTCTCTCTACACGAGGACCATGTCAATGCTATCTAATCCTGTTGCGTGACAGTAATGGGTCGTTCCATTAAGCCATTCTGGGGTTACGTGATGCAGGCTAATGGAGCCCTTGTGGGACAACAGACTGCAGAGGAGGTGAAATGAATAAGCTATGGTGGATCTAAAGGGTGTGTGTGTGTTCCAGTGTGTGTTCCAGTGTCTGTGTGTATTGTGTAAGTGCATGCATATGAGTTTGAGTGCGAGTGTGTGCCTAATGCAGTGATGGCACTTCAACACCCCCACCCCTCTCTTCCTTCCCATCCCCAGACAGATCCTTCAAAAGACAATGTTTTGGAGAGGCCTTTTTCACTACGGAGAGCTGAAGTAAAAAAGGTCCATCTGTGGATGACAGTACAGTCAGAGTACAGTCCTGTAGACCAGAGGCAGATCTATAAATACCAGAGTACACACAATTACCCTCAGCACCCCCGCCCCACCTCAACCCAAACAAGCCCATCCCAGCCCACCACAGTCAAACCCACCCTAGCCCACCCCACCTCAGCCTACCCCAAGCCAGCCCACCACAGTCAAACCCACCCTAGCCCACCCCACCTCAGCCTACCCCAAGCCAGCCCACCACAGTCAAACCCACCCTAGCCCACCCCACCTCAGCCTACCCCAAGCCAGCCCACCACAGTCAAACCCACCCTAGCCCACCCCACCTCAGCCTACCCCAAGCCAGCCCACCACAGTCAAACCCACCCTAGCCCACCCCACCTCAGCCTACCCCAAGCCAGCCCACCACAGTCAAACCCACCCTAGCCCACCCCACCTCAGCCTACCCCAAGCCAGCCCACCACAGTCAAACCCACCCTAGCCCACCCCACCTCAGCCTACCCCAAGCCAGCCCACCACAGTCAAACCCACCCTAGCCCACCCCACCTCAGCCTACCCCAAGCCAGCCCACCACAGTCAAACCCACCCTAGCCCACCCCACCTCAGCCTACCCCAAGCCAGCCCACCACAGTCAAACCCACCCTAGCCCACCCCACCTCAGCCTACCCCAAGTCAGCCCACCACACAGACACACAGTACAGCCTGGTCTCAGACACTGGTCCCTCTACCCCTACAACCCCCAAGCTGAAACCAACTGAATTGAAATACTCAGCTGCCCCTTCCACCTTACCAGCTCCTCAGCTGTTGCAGTACAGACACACACTCATACACACGTGCAAGCACACACAGAGTTACATTGAGGGGTGATAGGTAGCCTAGTGGTTAGAGCGTTGGGCCAGCAACCAAAGGATTGCTGGATCAAATCCCCGAGCTGACAATGTAAAAATATGTTGTTCTGCCCCTGAGCAAGGCACTTAACACACTGTTCCCCAGGTGCCACAGACGTGCATGTCTATTATGGCAGCCCCCCGCACCACTCTCGAGGGGTTGGGTTAAATGCAGAAGAAACATTTCAGTTGTACAACTGACAAAGTATCCCCCTTTCAATGCCTTCCAAATCAAAGTGTATTTGTCACGTGCGCCGAATACAACACGTGAAATGCTTACTTACAGGCCCGAACCAACAGTGCAATTTTTAAGTAAAAAAAAAGTATTAGGTGAACAACAGATAAGTAAAGAAATAAAAACAACAGTAAAATAGACTGAAAAATAAAAGTAGCGAGGCTCCATACAGTAGCAAGGATATATACAGGCACCGGTTAGTCAGGCTGATTGAGGTAGTATGTACATGTAGGTATAGTTAAAGTGACTATGCATACAGTTCAAGTTGGAAGTTTACATACACCTGAGCCAAACACATTAAAACTCAGTTTTTCACAATTCCTGAAATGTAATCCTAGTAACACTTCCCTGTCTTAGGTCAGTTAGGATCACCACTTTATTTTAAGATTGTGAAATGTCAGAATAGTAGTAGAGAGAATGATTTATTTCAGCGTTCATTTCTTTCATCACATTCCCAGTGTCAGAAGTTTACATACACTCAATTAGTATTTGGTCGCATTGCCTTTAAATTGTTTAACTTGGGTCAAACGTTTTGTTTAGCCTTCCACAAGCTTCCTCAAATCAAATCAAATGTTGTTTGTCACATACACATGGTTAGCAGATGTTAATGCGAGTGTAGCGAAATGCATGTGCTTCTAGTTCCGACAATGCAGTAATAACCAACAAGTAATCTTACAAGTGTAAGGGGATAAAGAATATGTACATAAAGATATATGAATGAGTGATGGTACAGAGCAGCATAGGCAAGGTACAGTAGATGGTATCGAGTACAGTATATACATATGAGATGAGTATGTAAACAAAGTGGCATAGTTAAAGTGGCTAGTGATACATGTATTACATAAGGATGCAGTAGATGATATAGAGTACAGTATATACGTATACATATGAGATGAATAATGTAGGATATGTAAACATTATATAAGGTAGCATTGTTTAAAGTAGCTAGTGATATATTTTACATCATTTCCCATCAATTCCCATTATTAAAGTGGATGGAGTTGAGTCAGTGTGTTGGCAGCAGCCACTCAATGTTAGTGGTTGCTGTTTAACAGTCTGATGGCCTTGAGATAGAAGCTGTTTTTCAGTCTCTCGGTCCCAGCTTTGATGCACCTGTACTGACCTCGCCTTCTGGATGATAGTGGGGTGAACAGGCAGTGGCTCGGGTGGTTGTTGTCCTTGATGATCTTTATGGCCTTCCTGTAACATCGGGTGGTGTAGGTGTCCTGGAGGGCAGGTAGTTTGCCCCCGGTGATGCGTTGTGCAGACCTCACTACCCTCTGGAGAGCCTTACGGTTGTGGGCGGAGCAGTTGCCGTACCAGGCGGTGATACAGCCCGCCAGGATGCTCTTGATTGTGCATCTGTAGAAGTTTATGAGTGCTTTTGGTGACAAGCTGAATTTCTTCAGCCTCCTGAGGTTGCAGAGGCGCTGCTGCACCTTCTTCACGATGCTGTCTGTGTGGGTGGACCAATTCAGTTTGTCTGTGATGTGTATGCCGAGGAACTTAAAACTTACTACCCTCTCCACTACCGTTCCATCGATGTGGATAGGGGGGTGTTCCCTCCGCTGTTTCCTGAAGTCCACAATCATTTCCTTCATAATAAGTTGTGCAACTGAGTCAGGTTTGTAGGCCTCCTTGCTCGCACACACTTTTTCAGTTCTGCCCACAAATTTTCTATGGGATTGAGGTCAGGGATTTGTGACGGCCACTCCAATACCTTGACTTTGTTGTCCTTAAGCCATTTTGCCACAACTTTGGAAGTATGCTTGGGGTCATTGTCCATTGGGAAGACCCATATGCGACCAAGCTTTAACTTCCTGACTGATGTCTTGAGATGTTGCTTCAATATATCCACATCATTTTCCGCCCTCATGATGCCATCTATTTTGTGAAGTGCATCAGTCCCTCCTGCAGCTAAGCACCCACATAACATGATGCTGCCACCCTCGTGCTTCACGGTTGGGATGGTGTTCTTCGGCTTGCAAGCCTCTCCTTTTTTCCTCCAAACATAATGATGGTCATTACGGCCAAACAGTTTTATTTTTGTTTCATCAGATCAGAAGACATTTCTCCAAAAAAGTACGATCTTTGTCCCCATGTGCAGTTGCAAACCGTGGTCTGGCTTTTTTATGGCAATTTTGGAGCAGTGGCTTCTTTCTTGCTGAGTGGCCTTTCAGGTTATGTTGAAATAGGACTTGTTTTACTGTGGATATAGATACTTTTGTACCGGTTTCCTCCAGCATCTTCACATGGTCCTTTGCTGTTGTTCTGTGATTGATTTGCGCATTTCACACCAAAGTACGTTCATCTCTAGGAGACAGAACGTGTATCCTTCCTGAGTGGTATGACGGCTGCGTGGTCCAATAGTGTTTATACTTGCGTACTGTTGTTTGTACAGATGAACATGTTACCTTCAGGCGTTTGGAAATTGTTCCCAAGGATGAACCAGGCTTGTGGAGGTCTCCAATTCTTTTTCTGAGGTCTTGGCTGATTTCTTTTGATTTTCCCATGATGTCAAGCAAAGTGGCACTGAGTTGGAAGGTAGGCCTTGAAATACATCCACAGGTACACCTCCAATTGACTCAAATGATGTCAATTAGCCTATTAGAAGCTTATTAAGCCATGACATTTTCTGGAATTTTCCAAGCTGTTTAAAGGCACAGTCAACTTAGTGTATGTAAACTTCTGACCCACTAGAATTGTGACACAGTGAATTATAAGTGGAATAATCTGTCTGTAAACAATTGTTGGAAAAATGACTTGTCACATCCACAAAGTAGATGTCCTAACTGACTTGCCAAAACTATAGTTTGTTAACAAGACATTTGTAGAGTTGTTGAAAAACTAGTTTTAATGACTCCAACCTAAGTGTATGTGAACTTCCAACTTCAACTGTATCTTGCATTAGTAATCTCATATGTATATACTGTATTTTGGTCTATGCTGCTCTGACATTGCTCGACCATATATTTACATATTCTTAATTCCATTCCTTTACTTAGATGTGTGTGTATTAGGTATTTGTTGTGGAATTGTTGGATATTACTTAGATATTGTTAGATGTTAGATATTGCTACACTGTCGGAACTAGAAGCACAAGCATTTCGCTACACCCACAATACAATCTGCTAAACACGTGAGAGTGTATGATTTCATTTGATTTGATATCCTCTGTTTCCTCACTGATTAAAACAGGAACGACTCTTACCTGTGAAGAGAGAGAGAGAGAGAGACAGAGATCATTTATTTAAATCAATAGAAAACCAGGAGTCTCTGAAGCTCTATCTATCCAGATCTGCTGACGGTTCATTTATCTCCTTGTTTTCCTCAACGCAGGAAGACAATAAGGGAGGAGAGGGATACCTCACTAACACACCCCTCAGGAGTCTACCATAGCGATACAGTGTGTGTGTCTGACACTGAGCCAAACACACTCATCTCATAGCTCTGTTGATTCATGGAGTGTGTTTAAGGAAGTGTGTTGTCTGTGAGCAAAGCAGTCATGGCCTCAGGGTTTACAACATGCTCACCAGGGGAGAAACAACTAAAAAATAAAGAGCAGAGAGTAGAGAGAACAGAGATAGGAGAGAGAACAGAGAGAACAGAGAATTTCAAGCAGACAGCCTAAGAAAATGAACAACAATGACAAATGGTTTGATGAAGAATGCAAAAACCTAAAAATGAAATTGAGAATCCTATCCAACCAAAAACATAGAGACCTAGAAAACCTGAGTCTACGCCTTCACTATGGTGAACCACTAAAACAATAGAGAAATACAATACGGTAAAATAAGGAACAGCATGTCAGAAATAAGCTCAATATAATTGAACTAAACAAACAACAACACGACGAGTTATCTATCCAAAACAGAGATGTGTAGATAAATCACTTCTCCAATCTTTTTGGCTCTCTAACAAAGAACAAACAGTAAAAACATATACAGGATCAAATACAAATCTTAGAATCAACTATTAAAGACTACCAGAACCCACTGGATTCTCAAATGACCCTGAATGAACGACAGGACAAAATACAAACCCTCCAACCCAAAAAGGCCTGAGGTGTTGATGGTATCCCCAAAGAAATTATAAATTATACAGGCCACAAATTCCAATTGACTATACTAAAACTCTTTAACATCATCCTTAGCTCTGGCATCTTCCCCAATATCTGGAACCAAAGACTGATAACCCCAATCCACAAAAGTGGAGACAAATTTGACCCCAATAACTACCGTGGGATATGGGTCAACATCAAACTTGGGAAAATCCTCTGCATTATCACTGACAGCAGACCTGTACATTTCCTCATTGAAAACAATGTACAATTCAAAAGGCACTCGCACATCTGAGCAATCTAATTTGCAGGTGCATGGCAACAATTGAACAAGATGAAGGAAAAAGGAAACAGCACACTGCTCTTTATAGTATCACTGATATTTAATAAGCTTACGTATCGGCCTCACGGCCTTCCTCAGAGCTTGTGTGATTTAAAAAAAAATGTGCACCCTTATGTAGACCTAGCCCCTCCCACATCCGTTCTACACATCGAATGGGATTGAAGGAAAAGAGAAAAACAAATAAGTTTTCAATATGCATTTCATAAATATTACAAAATTATATAAATAAGAGGTATGAAACACGTCTGTAAAATCACAATGAGGACATAGCAAGTTTACATTAGTCATTGGGTACATCATACCAAAAACAGAAATCTTAAATAGGCACATAATTCATGTTCAAATTCACAACATAACATACACAGGCATTTCATCATTAAGTCCTTTAGGAAATAATGTCTGGAGGTGAAAATCCCAAAACATTCCCTTGAACTCAGAGTATTATTGATATCACCTCCCCTGTCTGATATCTTAACTTTCTCTATGCCACAAAATCTAAAAAGGTAGAAATGTCATGCTTCAGGTCATTAAAATGTACTGCGACTGGATAATCCCTGTCGTTTCTCCTGATTGAACTTTTATGTTCCCTCATTCTCTGTTTGAGAGAACGAGAGGATTTACCTACACAGCACAGCCCACATGGACATGATATAATGTAAATAACATGGGTGGTACAACACGTAATAATGTCATTTATTTGGAACCGTTTTCCTGTGTGTGGGTGGAAATGTTCACACTTCATCATATTGTTGCACTGTGCGCATCCTCTGCATTTATAGCTACCATTTGGTAGAGGGTGTAAAAGGGCTTATCTGATTTTCTTTTGTGGCTGGCATTTGGCATGAACCAATTTATCGCGTAAATTGCGACCTCTCCTATACACAATAAGTGGTGGATTTTTAAATTCACCCGGCAAAACTGGGTGATAAAATATGCCAGTGTTTCTTGACCATCCCTCCCACTTTTCGTGAGTTCAAAGTATATGTGGTTGTGAACCTTACGGAGTGTTCTTTATATGTGGTTGTGAACCTTACGCTTAAGTATATGTGGTTGTGAACCTTGTTCTTTAGCTTAAGTATATGTGGTTGTGAACCTTACGGAGTGTTCTTTAGCTTAAGTATATGTGGTTGTGAACCTTACGGAGTGTTCTTTAGCTTAAGTATATGTGGTTGTGAACCTTACGGAGTGTTCTTTAGGTATATGTGTTCTTTAGCTTAAGTATATGTGGTTGTGAACCTTACGGAGTGTTCTTTAGCTTAAGTATATGTGGTTGTGAACCTTACGGAGTGTTCTTTAGCTTAAGTATATGTGGTTGTGAACCTTACGGAGTGTTCTTTAGCTTAAGTATATGTGGTTGTGAACCTGTTCTTTAGCTTAAGGAGTGTTCTTTAGCTTAAGTATATGTGGTTGTGAACCTTACGGAGTGTTCTTTAGCTTAAGTATATGTGGTTGTGAACCTTATGGAGTGTTCGGAGTGTTCTTTAGCTTAAGTATATGTGGTTGTGAACCTTACGGAGTGTTCTTTAGCTTAAGTATATGTTCTTTAGCTTTAAAGTATATGTGGTTGTGAACCTTACGGAGTGTTCTTTAGCTTAAGTATATGTGGTTGTGAACCTTACGGAGTGTTCTTTAGCTTAAGTATATGTGGTTGTGAACCTTACGGGAGTGTTCTTTAGCTTAAGTATATGTGGTTGTGAACCTTACGGAGTGTTCTTTAGCTTAAGTATATGTGGTTGTGAACCTTACGGAGTGTTCTTTAGCTTAAGTATATGTGGTTGTGAACATTACGGAGTGTTCTTTAGCTTAAGGAGTGGTTCTTTGTTCTTTAGCTTAAGTATATGTGGTTGTGAACCTTGTTCTTTACGCTTAAGTATATGTGGTTGTGAACTTTAGCTTTAAAGTATATGTGGTTGTGAACCTTACGGAGTGTTCTTTAGCTTAAGTATATGTGGTTGTGAACCTTACGGAGTGTTCTTTAGCTTAAGTATATGTGGTTGTGAACCTTACGGAGTGTTCTTTAGCTTAAGTATATGTGGTTGTGAACCTTACGGAGTGTTCTTTAGCTTAAGTATATGTAGTTGTGAACATTACGGAGTGTTCTTTAGCTTAAGTATATGTGGTTGTGAACCTTACGGAGTGTTCTTTAGCTTAAGTATATGTGGTTGTGAACCTTACGGAGTGTTCTTTAGCTTAAGTATATGTAACCTTACGGAGTGTTCTTTAGCTTAAGTATATGTAGTTGTGAACCTTACGGAGTGTTCTTTAGCTTAAGTATATGTGGTTGTGAACCTTACGGAGTGTTCTTTAGCTTAAGTATATGTAGTTGTGAACATTTCTTTAGGAGTGTTCCTTACGGAGTTTCTTTAGCTTAAGTATATGTAGTTGTGAACATTACGGAGTGTTCTTTAGCTTAAGTATATGTGGTTGTGAACCTTATTTCTTTAGCTTAAGTATATGTAGTTGTGAACCTTACGGAGTGTTCTTTAGCTTAAGTATATGTAGTTGTGAACATTTCTTTAGCTTAAGTATATGTGGTGTTTACGGAGTTTAGCTTAAGTATATGTGGTTGTGAACCTTACGGAGTGTTCTTTAGCTTAAGTATATGTGGTTAACAGTTTCATTAAGTATATGTGGTTGTGAACCTTACGGAGTGTTTTTAGCTTAAGTATATGTGGTTGTGAACAATGCCAAATGAAGGAGCTTCATCCACACAAGTATGTGAACCTTACGGAGTGTTCTTTAGCTTTAGCAGGTCTTTTTCTAACAGTTCATCTCGTGATCCACATTGTGGCGATAGCCTCTTCTTAGAAAACCTCATGCGCATCTCCACTGCTTTTTCTAGATTATCCTCTGTGGAGTCGCATATACGGCGCAGTCTGAAAAACTGGCTTCTTGGAAGTCCCCTTTTTAATGGCTCAGGATGGAAGTTGTCCCCCTGCAATAGAGTATTTCTGTCTGTTTCTTTTCTATACAGAGTTGTAAACAGGGTTCCGTTTGATTTCCACATATCGAGATAGTGAACACGTTGAGTGTCACGTTCAATTGTGAATTTGAGATTGGGGTCAATGTCATTGAGTAATGCCCTAAAATCTGACAGCTATTTTTCAGTTCCTTCCCATATGCAAAACATGTCATCAATATATCGATACCACTTCAGAACTTTATTAAAAAATATATTTTTGTTTTTATTATTAACAAAGCGGTCTTCAAAAAGACCTACATAAAGGTTAACATAGCTCGGAGCGAAAGTGGAGCCCATCGATGTTCCATTCGTTTGGAGGTAGTATTCATCATCAAACCTGAAATAGTTATATGTCAAAATATATTCAGCTCTAAAATAAAGTTTGTTGGTGGATATTCATTAGTATCTCTGTCTCCCAAATAGTGTGCTAGTGCTGCCAGCCCGCCCACATGGGGAATGCTGGCATTTAGACCCTCGACATCTAATGTGACCAAAATACAGTCTTCTTTTAAACCCGTTATTGGTGAGATCTTGTTTATGAAGTCTATAGTCTTTTACATATGATGGCAATGCACATGAGTTATAATAAAAGAGTCTACAAAGTTCAACAGTGGCTCTAGCATTGAGCCTATTCCTGCAACCACTGGTCTGCCTGGATAGTTGCCTTGTTGTGTTTTAGGTTTGTGTAATTTCGGTAAAATGTATAAGCATGGACCTATGGCTCATTTGCAACAAAGATATTCATATTCAGGTTTTGATATAAGGTGGTTTAATAGGGCTCCAGATTTGAGCATATATCCCTTTTGAACACCTGTGTGGGATCAACACTCAGTTTTCTATAGAAACGTTCATTACTGAGTTGTCTCTGAATTTCTTTATATTTTTCAGTCTAAAACAACCACAGCACCGCCCTTGTCTGCAGGTGTCACGCCCTGGTCTAAGTATTTTGTGTTTTTCTTCATTTATTTGGTCAGGCCAGGGTGTGGTTATGTCTGTCCTGTATTAGTTTGCACCAGTATTAGGCTGTTTCGGTTTTCGTTACGGTCATTGTTTTTGTAGGGTTTGTATTTTGATTCGTGTCTCTTCAGTTCATTAAACATGGATCGTAATCTACACGCCGCATTTTGGTCCGACTCCTTCACACATAGAAAACCTTAACAGCAGGGTTTATAACCAATTCATTCATTGAGTGCCAGTTCTTCTGTTCGAGTGAGATTCTTCTGAATGTGGTTTGTTTGTCTCATATACTGACATGTCTTCTTGTTCGACTAACCTACAATAGGTATTAATCGAGGAGTTGTTAACCATGGGACAGAATTTGATTTAGGGCTTAAAATGGGTACCAGTTCTTTGTGTTTCTAGGCCCGAATCAGTATTTTGCTAAAACACATGCTTAAATTTAATCTTGCGAAAGAACTCAAACAGATCTACTTTTGTTTCGAATGGTTTATCTGTACATGTAGGTACAAAAGAGAGGCCCTTAGATAAGACTGAGACTTGAGCGTCAGTAAGGTTAATTACCTCGTCCTGCTGTAGCTCCGTGTCCACGGCCTGTGTTCCTGGTCTCCTCTTCGACCGCTTGCCTCTCCTACATCGTACACCCCTTGCCTCTCCTACATCGTACACTCCTTGCCTCTCCTACATCGTACACCCCTTGCCTCTCGTACACCCCTTGCCTCTCCTACATCGTACACCCCTTGCCTCTCCTACATATTTATGAAATGCATATTGATATATTTGGTAGCACTTATTTGTTTTTCCCTTTGCCTTCAACACCATTTAATATGTAGAATGGATGTGGGAGGGGCTAGGTCTACATAAGGGTGCAAATGTTTTTTTTTATTCACAAAAGCTCTGAGGAAGGCCATGAGGCCGATACGTAAGCTTATTAAACCTCATTGAGAACAATATACAAATGTCAAATTGAATTTTTACCAAATTACCGTACAACAGACCACGTATTCCCCCTGCACACCCTAATTGACAAACAAACAAACAAACAAACCAAAACAAAAGCAAAGTCTTCTCAAGCTTTGTTGACTTAAAAAAAGCTTTTGACTCAATTTGGCATGAGGGTCTGCTATGCAAATTGATGGAAAGTGGTGTTGGGGGGGGAAACATACGACATTATAAAATCTATGACCACAAACAAGTATGCGGTTAAAATTGGCAAAAAGCACACACATTTCTTTCCACGGGGCCGTGGGGTGAGACAGGGCAGCTTAAGCCCCACCCTCTTCAACATATATATCAACAAATTGGCGCGGGCACTAGAACAGTCTGCAGCACCTGGCCTCACCCTACTAGAATTTGAAGTCAAATGTCTACTGTTTGCTGATGATTTGATGCTTCTGTCCCCAACCATGGGCCTACAGCACCTAGAGCTTGTGCACAGATTCAGATCAGATCAGACCTGGGCCCTGACAGTCAATCTCCTTAAGTAAAAATGGTGTCCAAAAAAGGTCCAGTTGCCAGTGTAGCCGATGTGAAATTGCTAGCTAGTTTGCGGTGGTGCGCGCTAGTGGCGTTTCAATCGGTGACGTCACTTGCTCTGAGACCTTGAAGTAGTGGTTCCCCTTGCTCTGCAAGGGCCGTGGCTTTTGTGGAGCGATGGGTAACGATGCTTCGAGGGTGACTGTTGACGTGTGACAGCGTCCCTGGTTCACGCCCAGGTCGGGGCAAGGGAACGGACGTAAAGTCTATACTGTTACACCAGGACCACAAATACAACTTCCATCTACACACCGTTGCCCTAGAGACCACAAAAAACTAACATACAGTACCTCGGCAAACATCAGCGCCACAGGTAGCTTCCACAAAGCTGTGAACGATCTGAGAGACAAGGCAAGAAAGGCCTTCTATGCCATCAAAAGGAACATAACATTTTACATACCAATTAGGATCTGGCAATATTTCAGTTATAACCGATTGCCCTTTATGGTTGTGAGGTCTGGGGTCTGCTCATTAACCAATAATTCACAAAATGGGACAAACACCAAATTGAGACTCTGCATGCAGAATTCTGCAAAAATATTCTGTGTAACATGTAAAACACCAAATAAGGCATGCAAAGCAGAATTAGGCCGATACCCGCTAATTATCAAATTCCTGAAAAGAGTCATTAAATTCTACAACCACCTAAAAGAAAGCGATTCACAAACCTTTCATAACAAAGACATAACCTACAGAGAGATGAACCTGGAGAAGAGTCCCCTAAGCAAGCTGGTCCAGACCCCCAAGACAGCAACACAATTAGACCCAACCAAATCATGAGAAAACAAAAAGATAATTACTTGACACATTAGAAAGAATTCACAAAAAAACTGAGCAACTAGAATGCTATTTGGCCCTAAACAGAGAGTACACAGTGGCAGAACACCTGACCACTGTGACTGACCCAAAATGAAGGAAAGCTTTTACTATGTACAGACTCAGTGAGCATAGCCTTGCTATTGAGAAAGGTCGCCGTAGGAAGACCTAGCTCTCAAGAGAAGACAGGCTATGTGCACACTGCCCACAAAATGAGGTGAAAACCAATATTTATTTATTTTCCCTTTCTTGCTTTAACTATTTTCACAATGTTACAAGTACTCTTCTGGTTAACAACTAAATGAATGAATGAACGTATGAATGATTGAATGAGCATATGAATGGTGAATGAATGTGAACGTGAATGAATGTATGAATTAATGAATATATGAATGGTGAATGAACGTATGAAGGAATGAATGAACGTATGCATGAAAGTATGAATGAATGAACATATGAACTTATGAATGAACATATAAATGATGAATGAACGTATGAATGAATAAACATATGAATGGTGCATGATTGAATGAATGAATGATTGAACATATGAATGAATGAACATGAATATGCTGTGGCCTTTCTTTCTGCATCGTTATTTGATGAGTTTTCGTCATTGTCAGCGACTCCTGTGAATAGCTTGTGCAAAATGACAGGTCCATTACTTACTTACTCACATTTTCTTACAGTAATCATAACTCAATTTTGAAAACTAGGGAAATATTCACACACACACTCTCAATTGGCTTATGGGATCTCCAAAAATACAATAAAAAACATAAATTGTAACTTTGAGCCTACATCTAAACTGTATTAATAATGACAGTGACATCAACTAAGTTTGAGAGGTGGTTGAGCACAAAACCAGCTTGCGAACAAACACACCCGAATAGATGTAGAAACAGAACAGCTAGAACAGCTAGTACACACACACAAACACACACACACAAACACCGGAGATGCTAAGTGACAGACAATTGTTTAGTCTACTTTGGCTACATGACTTGATAAACATCTCCCCTCTCTGAAAAATGAAACACCCCCTTACCACGACACCTCTCACCTTCAGCAATAAGCTAATGTGTATTATGAAGCAATTATGCATACAGTACATAACACACACACAAGCGTGCACACACACATAGGTGCGCACACACACACACACACACACACACACAAAACAAGAGAGGGAGCAACAAAGGACAAAGACAAAGTCATGCAAGAACATACACACTGGATAGGACAACCCTACATGCAAATAACGACAGCCACTCAGGACCTATCATCGCAAGACACAGACTGGTTTAGTCAACTCTACAACAGAAGAGGTCTACAACTATACACTGAACAAGACACAGACTGGTTTAGTCAACTCTACAACAGAAGAGGTCTACAACTATACACTGAACAAGACACAGACTGGTTTAGTCAACTCTACAACAGAAGAGGTCTACAACTATACACTGAACAAGACACAGACTAGTTTAGTCAACTTACAACAGAAGAGGTCTACAACTATACACTGAACAAGACAGATTGGTTTAGTCAACTACAACAGAAGAGGTCTACAACTATACACTGAACAAGACACAGACTGGTTTAGTCAACTCTACAACAGAAGAGGTCTACAACTATACACTGAACAAGACAGATTGGTTTAGTCAACTACAACAGAAGAGGTCTACAACTATACACTGAACAAGACACAGACTGGTTTAGTCAACTCTACAACAGAAGAGGTCTACAACTATACACTGAACAAGACACAGATTGGTTTAGTCAACTACAACAGAAGAGGTCTACAACTATACACTGAACAAGACACAGACTGGTTTAGTCAACTCTACAACAGAAGAGGTCTACAACTATACACTGAACAAGACACAGACTGGTTTAGTCAACTCTACAACAGAAGAGGTCTACAACTATACACTGAACAAGACACAGACTGGTTTAGTCAACTACAACAGAAGAGGTCTACAACTATACACTGAACAAGACACAGACTGGTTTAGTCAACTCTACAACAGAAGAGGTCTACAACTATACACTGAACAAGACACAGATTGGTTTAGTCAACTACAACAGAAGAGGTCTACAACTATACACTGAACAAGACACAGACTGGTTTAGTCAACTCTACAACAGAAGAGGTCTACAACTATACACTGAACAAGACACAGACTGGTTTAGTCAACTACAACAGAAGAGGTCTACAACTATACACTGAACAAGACACAGACTGGTTTAGTCAACTACAACAGAAGAGGTCTACAACTATACACTGAACAAGACACAGACTGGTTTAGTCAACTCTACAACAGAAGAGGTCTACAACTATACACTGAACAAGACACAGACTGGTTTAGTCAACTACAACAGAAGAGGTCTACAACTATACACTGAACAAGACACAGACTGGTTTAGTCAACTCTACAACAGAAGAGGTCTACAACTATACACTGAACAAGACAGATTGGTTTAGTCAACTACAACAGAAGAGGTCTACAACTATACACTGAACAAGACACAGACTGGTTTAGTCAACTACAACAGAAGAGGTCTACAACTATACACTGAACAAGACACAGACTGGTTTAGTCAACTACAACAGAAGAGGTCTACAACTATACACTGAACAAGACACAGACTGGTTTAGTCAACTACAACAGAAGAGGTCTACAACTATACACTGAACAAGACACACACTGGTTTAGTCAACTCTACAACAGAAGAGGTCTACAACTATACACTGAACAAGACACAGACTGGTTTAGTCAACTCTACAACAGAAGAGGTCTACAACTATACACTGAACAAGACAGATTGGTTTAGTCAACTACAACAGAAGAGGTCTACAACTATACACTGAACAAGACACAGACTGGTTTAGTCAACTACAACAGAAGAGGTCTACAACTATACACTGAACAAGACACAGACTGGTTTAGTCAACTACAACAGAAGAGGTCTACAACTATACACTGAACAAGACACAGACTGGTTTAGTCAACTACAACAGAAGAGGTCTACAACTATACACTGAACAAGACACAGACTGGTTTAGTCAACTCTACAACAGAAGAGGTCTACAACTATACACTGAACAAGACAGATTGGTTTAGTCAACTACAACAGAAGAGGTCTACAACTATACACTGAACAAGACACAGACTGGTTTAGTCAACTCTACAACAGAAGAGGTCTACAACTATACACTGAACAAGACACAGACTGGTTTAGTCAACTCTACAACAGAAGAGGTCTACAACTATACACTGAACAAGACACAGACTGGTTTAGTCAACTACAACAGAAGAGGTCTACAACTATACACTGAACAAGACACAGACTGGTTTAGTCAACTCTACAACAGAAGAGGTCTACAACTATACACTGAACAAGACAGATTGGTTTAGTCAACTACAACAGAAGAGGTCTACAACTATACACTGAACAAGACACAGACTGGTTTAGTCAACTCTACAACAGAAGAGGTCTACAACTATACACTGAACAAGACACAGACTGGTTTAGTCAACTACAACAGAAGAGGTCTACAACTATACACTGAACAAGACACAGACTGGTTTAGTCAACTACAACAGAAGAGGTCTACAACTATACACTGAACAAGACACAGACTGGTTTAGTCAACTACAACAGAAGAGGTCTACAACTATACACTGAACAAGACACAGACTGGTTTAGTCAACTCTACAACAGAAGAGGTCTACAACTATACACTGAACAAGACAGATTGGTTTAGTCAACTACAACAGAAGAGGTCTACAACTATACACTGAACAAGACACAGACTGGTTTAGTCAACTCTACAACAGAAGAGGTCTACAACTATACACTGAACA
The DNA here is from genome assembly GCF_036934945.1 of Oncorhynchus masou masou. Taxonomy (NCBI): domain Eukaryota; kingdom Metazoa; phylum Chordata; class Actinopteri; order Salmoniformes; family Salmonidae; genus Oncorhynchus; species Oncorhynchus masou. Next base: position 22,964,173 of record NC_088217.1, on the reverse strand, counting down.
AGACACAGACTGGTTTAGTCAACTACAACAGAAGAGGTCTACAACTATACACTGAACAAGACACAAGACACAGACTGGTTTAGTCAACTCTACAACAGAAGAGGTCTACAACTATACACTGAACAAGACAGATTGGTTTAGTCAACTACAACAGAAGAGGTCTACTATACACTGAACAAGACACAGACTGGTTTAGTCAACTCTACAACAGAAGAGGTCTACAACTATACACTGAACAAGACACAGATTGGTTTAGTCAACTACAACAGAAGAGGTCTACAACTATACACTGAACAAGACACAGATTGGTTTAGTCAACTACAACAGAAGAGGTCTACAACTATACACTGAACAAGACACAGACTGGTTTAGTCAACTACAACAGAAGAGGTCTACAACTATACACTGAACAAGACACAGACTGGTTTAGTCAACTCTACAACAGAAGAGGTCTACAACTATACACTGAACAAGACAGATTGGTTTAGTCAACTACAACAGAAGAGGTCTACAACTATACACTGAACAAGACACAGACTGGTTTAGTCAACTCTACAACAGAAGAGGTCTACAACTATACACTGAACAAGACACAGACTGGTTTAGTCAACTACAACAGAAGAGGTCTACAACTATACACTGAACAAGACACAGACTGGTTTAGTCAACTACAACAGAAGAGGTCTACAACTATACACTGAACAAGACACAGACTGGTTTAGTCAACTACAACAGAAGAGGCCTACAACTATCTCTGTCTCGGTCTCTCTCTGTCTCTGTCAATTTCAATTCGATTCAATTCAAGGGCTTTATTGGCATGGGAAACGTGTTAACATTGCCAAAGCAAGTCTGTCTCGGTCTCTCTATGTCTCGGTCTCTCTCTCTCTGTCTTTCTCTCGGCCTCTGTCTCAGTCTCTCTCTCGGTCTCTCATTCTCTCGGTCTCTGTCTCTCTCTTTCTCTCGGTCTCTGTCTCTCTCTTTCTCTCGGTCTCTGTATCAGTCGGTCTCTGTATCAGTCTTTCTCTGTCTCGGTCTCTGTCTCTCTCTCGGTCTCTGTCTCTCTCTCGGTCTCTGTCTCTCTCTGTCTCTCTCTCGGCCTCTGTCTCTCTCTCGGCCTCTGTCTCTCTCTCGTCTCTGTCTCTCTCTCAGCCTCTGTCTCTTTCTCGGCCTCTGTCTCGCTCTCGGCCTCTGACTCTCTCTCGGCCTCTGACTCTCTCTCGGTCTCTGACTCTCTCTCGGTCTCTGACTATCTCTCGGTCTCTGACTATCCCTCGGTCTCTGACTATCCCTCGGTCTCTGACTATCCCTCGGTCTCTGACTATCCCTCGGTCTCTGACTATCTCTCGGTCTCTGACTATCTCTCGGTCTCTGACTATCTCTCGGTCTCTGACTATCTCTCAGTCTCTCCCTGTCTGAAATATAAAAACAGCAAACCAGCTCATTATCACATCTAGGTCTCACTTCCCCCTCCCCCTCTCCTCCAATCTTCTCCTCTCTTCCTCCCCCCAATCCCACCTCACCCAACAGAAAGAGCCCTGGTCAACAAGGTTCCTAAGCAACAGCACCACCAGGGGGAGGCTAACCCCAGCAGAGTGAGGATGGCGATGTGTTTCCCAATATCAAGCCCCTGCATCCCAGACACGTACATGTAAATGTGCATGTGTGCCCATAAGATAGGGGAAAGAGAAAGATTCAGTGTGTGTGTGTGTGTGTGTGTGTGTGTGTGTGTGTGTGTGTGTGTGTGTGTGTGTGTGTGTGTGTGTGTGTGTGTTCAAAAGTTTGGGTCACTTAAAAATGAAAAGTTTGTGGTTTCTGTGAATGGGAACAAGTGTCCTCCCAGTTTCTTGTGTATACACTACCGTTCAAAAGTTTGGGTCACTTAAAAATGAAAAGTTTGCATTGTTCTGTGAATGTGGGTGTAGTACACAGCAAAAAGTTTGGGTCACTTAAAAATGAAAAGTTTGCATTGTTCTGTGAAGGGAGTAGTACACAGCATTGCCAATTTCTCGCATGGAATAGCCTTAATTTCTCAGAACAAGAATAGATTGACAAGTTTCAGAAGAAAGTTCTTCGTTTCTGGACATTTTGAGCCTGCAATCGAACCCATCTGGTGCTCCAGATACTCAACTCGTCTAAAGAAGGCCAGTTGTATTGTTGTATTGCAGTTTTCAGCTGTGCTAACATAATTGCAAAAGGGTTTTGTAATGATCAATTAGTCTTTTAAATTGATCAACTTGGATTAGCTAACACAATGTGCCATTGGAACACAGGAGTGATGGTTGCTGATAATGGGTCTCTGTAGATATGTAGATATTCCATTCAAAATCATATTTTTCCAGCTACAACAGTCATTTATAACATTAACAATGTCGAAACTGTATTTATGATCAATTGGGCAAACTTGAGAGGTATGTGTGTGTGTGTGTGCGTATATTAGTGTGTGTGTGTGTGTGTGTGTGTGTGTGTGTGTGTGTGTGTGTGTGTGTGTGTGTGTGTGTGTGTGTTGCTTGCTTGGTGCTGAGAAAACATCACCTGCTCCTGACAGTAAGAAGGTACACTAAACAAAGCTGGCCTCCAGTCATGTTTGGTTGCCAGGGTTATGACTGAGGAAATATCCAACAAGTAGAAAATCAGACTAAATGCAGACTAAATGCACTGCCTGAAACATTAAATATCTTGTACTGTTGCTAAACGTTTACTGTTGCTAAACAGGCAGAGATAACATTGATGATTGTGTTCATTAGCAAAAAAGAAGACAGTGATATACAGTAGAGATCTACAGTAGTGCTCCCTAGTGTGTTGATTCATTATATTGAATGAATGAATGCACACAGATGCATGTCATCCAAAGTGCAGTTTTCCTTTGTTGATTAATACAATTATAATTTAGTTGAATATCCAGCACCTGCTCAAAGCCAACTGAATGTGTATGTTATATATCCTTTACTAACAGTGATTATTAAGGAGGATAATGATCATTTAGGCTATGACCACACAGTGTCTATGTGAGTGTTGTCTGTGAGGAATGATGATGTCAAGAATAGGCCAGTCATGAATATGTAACAAACCCTCTGATGCTGCTGCTCCATTTGGAGGGGCCATAGAGTACGTAACACAAACACTTGGAAGGACCATACAGTACGTAACACAAACACTTGGAAGGACCATACGGTATGTAACACACACACTTGGAAGGACCATACAGTACCTAACACGCACACTTGGAAGGACCATACAGTATGTAACACACACACTTGGAAGGACCATATAGTATGTAACACAAACTCTTGGAAGGACCATACAGTACGTAACACAAACTCTTGGAAGGACCATACAGTACGTAACACACACACACACCTGGAGGGACCATACAGTACGTAACACAGGCACTTGGAAGGACCATACAGTACGTAACACACACACTTGGATGGACCATAAAGTACGTAACACACACACTTGGAGGGACCATACAGTACGTAACACAGACACTTGGAAGGACCATACTGTACGTAACACACACACTTGGAGGGACCATACAGTACATAACACAGACACTTGGAGGGACCATACAGTACGTAACACACACACTTGGAGGGACCATAAAGTACGTAACACAGACACTTGGAGGGACCATAAAGTATGTGCTGTTGTTGTGGGGCGTTAAGTGCCTTGCTCAAGAGCACAAATGGCAGCCAATGGCATCTAGGATTTGATAGCAGCAACCCTACGGTTGCCAGCTCATACAAAAGGACATGGATAAAGTGCATGGATGGCAAATAGTGTTTTGTAGTAAAAATGCGTAATATAAAATGTGTAATATGCATGTGTGTGTAGTCTCCTACCACAACCGATGTGTGTTTGCCAAAGCAAGACCAGTGTATGTGTGAGTGTGTGCGTCCAATTGTGCATTCATGTGTTTATGTGAGTGGCACATGGCTGCGAGGCCTAATTTACCAGGGTGGGCCCATCTGCCTGGGGTTACCGTGGTGATTAAAGCCATTCTGGAGTGGCTGGTGAGTCCTGCATTTTCACCTCCTGGGCCATCATCATCCCATCTCTCTTCTCATTTCTCCCACTCTCTCTCTATCCAATATTCTGTTTTTCAGATGTAATTTGGTTAATTCTGGTGAGAGTGTGGTGGCTGTTGAGGCCTCCTATGTTACATCCTCTTGGTTCTGTTGAGGCCTCCTATGTTACATCCTCTTGGTTCTGTTGAGTTGTTAGGTTCCTCCTATGTTACATCCTCTTGGTTCTGTTGAGGCCTCCTATGTTACATCCTCTTGGTTCTGTTGAGGCCTCCTATGTTACATCCTCTTGGTTCTGTTGAGGCCTCCTATGTTACATCATCCTCTTGGTTCTGTTGAGGCCTCCTATGTTACATCCTCTTGGTTCTGTTGAGGCCTCCTATGTTACATCCTCTTGGTTCTGTTGAGGCCTCCTATGTTACATCCTCTTGGTTCTGTTGAGGCCTCCTATGTTACATCCTCTTGGTTCTGTTGAGGCCTCCTATGTTACATCCTCTTGGTTCTGTTGAGGCCTCCTATGTTACATCCTCTTGGTTCTGTTGAGGCCTCCTATGTTACATCCTCTTGGTTCTGTTGAGGCCTATGTTACATCCTCTTGGTTCTGTTGATGCCTCCTATGTTACATCCTCTTGGTTCTGTTGAGGCCTCCTATGTTACATCCTCTTGGTTCTGTTGAGGCCTCCTATGTTACATCCTCTTGGTTCTGTTGAGGCCTATGTTACATCCTCTTGGTTCTGTTGAGGCCTCCTATGTTACATCCTCTTGATTCTGTTGGTTCTGTTGAGGCCTCCTATGTTACATCCTCTTGGTTCTGTTGAGGCCTCCTATGTTACATCCTCTTGGTTCTGTTGAGGCCTCCCTATGTTACATCCTCTTGGTTCTGTTGAGGCCTCCTATGTTACATCCTCTTGGTTCTGTTGAGGCCTCCTATGTTACATCCTCTTGGTTCTGTTGAGGCCTCCTATGTTACATCCTCTTGGTTCTGTTGAGGCCTATGTTACATCCTCTTGGTTCTGTTGAGGCCTCCTATGTTACATCCTCTTGGTTCTGTTGAGGCATGTTACATCCTCTTGGTTCTGTTGAGGCCTCCTGTTACATGTTACATCCTCTTGGTTCTGTTGAGGCCTCCTATGTTACATATGTTACATCCTCTTGGTTCTGTTGAGGCCTCCTATGTTACATCCTCTTGGTTCTGTTGAGGCCTCCTATGTTACATCCTCTTGGTTCTGTTGAGGCCTCCATCCTCTTGGTTCTGTTGATGTTACATCCTCTTGGTTCTGTTGAGGCCTCCTATGTTACATCCTCTTGGTTCTGTTGAGGCCTCCTATGTTACATCCTCTTGGTTCTGTTGAGGCCTCCTATGTTACATCCTCTTGGTTCTGTTGAGGCCTATGTTACATCCTCTTGGTTCTGTTGAGGCCTCCTATGTTACATCCTCTTGGTTCTGTTGAGGCCTCCTATGTTACATCCTCTTGGTTCTGTTGAGGCCTCCTATGTTACATCCTCTTGGTTCTGTTGAGGCCTCCTATGTTACATCCTCTTGGTTCTGTTGAGGCCTCCTATGTTACATCCTCTTGGTTCTGTTGAGGCCTATGTTACATCCTCTTGGTTCTGTTGAGGCCTCCTATGTTACATCCTCTTGGTTCTGTTGAGGCCCTCCTATGTTACATCCTCTTGGTTCTGTTGAGGTTACATCTCTTGGTTCTGTTGATGTTACATCCTCTTGGTTCTGTTGAGGCCTCCTATGTTACATCCTCTTGGTTCTGTTGAGGCCTATGTTACATCCTCTTGGTTCTGTTGAGGCCTCCTATGTTACATCCTCTTGGTTCTGTTGAGGCCTCCTATGTTACATCCTCTTGGTTCTGTTGAGGCCTCCTATGTTACATCCTCTTGGTTCTGTTGAGGCCTCCTATGTTACATCCTCTTGGTTCTGTTGAGGCCTCCTATGTTACATCCTCTTGGTTCTGTTGAGGCCTCCTATGTTACATCCTCTTGGTTCTGTTGAGTCATCCTATGTTACATCATCTTGGTTCTGTTGATGCCTCCTATGTTACATCCTCTTGGTTCTGTTGAGGCCTATGTTACATCCTCTTGGTTCTGTTGAGGCCTCCTATGTTACATCCTCTTGGTTCTGTTGAGGCCTCCTATGTTACATCCTCTTGTTCTGTTGACATCATCCTCTTGGTTCTGTTGAGGCCTCCTATGTTACATCCTCTTGGTTCTGTTGATGCCTCCTATGTTACATCCTCTTGGTTCTGTTGAGGCCTCCTATGTTACATCCTCTTGGTTCTGTTGAGGCCTCCTATGTTACATCCTCTTGGTTCTGTTGAGGCCTCCTATGTTACATCTTCTTGTTTCTGTTGAGGCCTCCTATGTTACATCCTGTTGAGGCCTCCTATGTTACATCCTCTTGTTCTGTTGAGGCCTCCTATGTTACATCCTCTTGGTTCTGTTGAGGCCTCCTATGTTACATCCTCTTGGTTCTGTTGAGGCCTCCTATGTTACATCCTCTTGGTTCTGTTGAGGCCTCCTATGTTACATCCTCTTGGTTCTGTTGAGATGGCCTCCTATGTTACATCCTCTTGGTTCTGTTGAGGCCTCCTATGTTACATCCTCTTGGTTCTGTTGAGGCCTATGTTACATCCTCTTGGTTCTGTTGAGGCCTCCTATGTTACATCCTCTTGGTTCTGTTGAGGCCTCCTATGTTACATCCTCTTGGTTCTGTTGAGGCCTCCTATGTTACATCCTCTTGGTTCTGTTGAGGCATCTCCTGTTGATGTTACATCCTCTTGGTTCTGTTGAGGCCTCCTTACATCCTCTTGTTACATCCTCTTGGTTCTGTTGAGGCCTCCTATGTTACATCCTCTTGGTTCTGTTGAGGCCTCCTGTTACATCCTCTTGGTTCTGTTGAGGCCTCCTATGTTACATCATCCTCTTGGTTCTCCTATGTTACATCCTCTTGGTTCTGTTGAGGCCTCCTATGCCTCTTGGTTCTATGTTACATCCTCTTGGTTCTGTTGGTTCTGTTGAGGCCTCCCTCTGTTACATCCTCTTGGTTCTGTTGAGGCCTTGTTACATCCTCTTGTTCTGTTGAGGCCTATGTTACATCCTCTTGGTTCTGTTGAGGCCTCCTATGTTACATCCTCTTGGTTCTGTTGAGGCCTCATCCTCTTGGTTCTGTTGAGGCCTCCTATGTTACATCCTCTTGGTTCTGTTGAGGCCTCCTATGTTACATCCTCTTGGTTCTGTTGAGGCCTCCTATGTTACATCCTCTTGGTTCTGTTGAGGCCTCCTATGTTACATCCTCTTGGTTCTGTTGAGGCCTATGTTACATCCTCTTGGTTCTGTTGAGGCCTCCTATGTTACATCCTCTTGGTTCTGTTGAGGCCTATGTTACATCCTCTTGGTTCTGTTGAGTCATCCTATGTTACATCCTCTTGATTCTGTTGGTCTCCCTAGAAACCAAATAAATTAGAGAGTTTGTCTGGCGCCTGTCTGACTCTGTCTACCTCGTCCCTCCCTCTGCCTCTCTCTCTCTCTCCACTTCCTCTCTCTGTGATAACGGATAAGGATTAGAGAAAAAAGAGTGAGGTGAGAGAGAGTGAGGTGTGATTAGAACCCCCAGGGACTCTGACGCTAAAATGACTGACTTGAGAGTGTGTGTGTGCATGTGATTATGTCCATCTGTGGTGGTCGTGAAGTAGTTAAAAGGTGTGATAGAGAGTGTGTGTGGACATAAGTGAGCATGCTGTTTGCATGTGTTAGAAGGTGTGATTAAGAGTGTGTATTTGGGCATGTGTGTGTACATGTGCTTATGGTCTGTTAGAACAAAAAGAGTGAGCGAGTGTATGTGTCAATGCCTGTATGTGTGTGATTAAAAATAGGGTAAGGAGTTGTGGAGATGCTGACAAAAGCCATTAATTCAAGTCTCAGAAATCTATCAGGGGCATAATAACAAGCACCAGAACCTCCTGCTATCCCATAACCCCCCTCATCAAACCTCCCCCTATCCCCTAACCCCATGTGTTAGAAGGTGTGATTAAGAGTGTGTATTTGGGCATCATCAACCCTCCCCTATCCCCTAACCCCCTCACCAAACCTCCCCTATCATAACCCCCTCATCAACCCTCCCCTATCCCCTAACCCCCCTCATCAAACCTCCCCTATCCCCTAACCCCCCTCATCAAACCTCCCCTATCCCCTAACCCCCCTCATCAAACCCTCCTATCCCCCCCTCCTATCAAACCTCCCTCCCCTATCCCCCTCATCAAACCTCCTATCCCCTAACCCCCCTCATCAAACCTCCTCCTATCCCCCCCCTCATCAAACCTCCCCTATCCCCCCTATCCCCTAACCCCCTCATCAAACCTCCTCCTATCCCCCCTCATCAAACCTCCCACTATCCCCTAACCCCCCTCATCAAACCTCCTCCTATCCCCCCTCATCAAACCTCCCACTATCCCTTAACCCCCTCATCAAACTTCCCCCCTATCCCCCATCATCAAATTCTCCCTTATCCTCTCACCCCCCTCATCAAACCTCCTCATATCCCCCTCCTAATACCTCATAACAGTCTTCTGCTGCCTTACAATACATCACTGTGTCTTCTGCTGCCTTACAATACATCCTATCACTGTGTCTTCTGCTGCCTTACAATACATCCCATCACTGTGTCTTCTGCTGCCTTACAATACATCACTGTGTCTTCTGCTGCCTTACAATACGTCACTGTGTCTTCTGCTGCCTTACAATACATCACTGTGTCTTCTGCTGCCTTACAATACATCACTGTGTCTTCTGCTGCCTTACAATACATCACTGTGTCTTCTGCTGCCTTACAATACATCACTGTCTTCTGCTGCCTTCCAATACATCATATCACTGTGTCTTCTGCTGCCTTACAATACATCATATCACTGTCTTCTGCTGCCTTCCAATACATCCTATCACTGTCTTCTGCTGCCTTACAATACATTACATCACTGTGTCTTCTGCTGCCTTACAATACATCACATCACCCAATCTACTACCTCAGTACTTACTATGCATCCTGGACTGACATATACAGTCTCTTTCCCCTGTCTATCTGAGAGAATATTTCCAGTCCTATAGTGAGATTATTATCTGATCTGCCCACAAGGGTAGTCGAGAAGGGGGATGGAGAGGGAGGTGAGGAGATGAGAGGAACGGGGGATGGTGAGGTTGATTTGAAGGCTCCAATATTAACAGTGAAAGGCCATCTGTATGCATTTGGCCTCTCCTCTGTCCACTCCACTGTCATATCACACACACTCTCTAAGAAGTCCAGTGTAACAGTCCTTTGTTGTTGTTGTTGTTGTAATGAATTTTACAGTTTTTTTATTTTATCATATTTTAAATAACTTGCATAAAATACACTTTATGATACTGTCATGAAGCATTATGACCTTCCTGTGTCACTTTACTTGGACTAAGAAAATACACTTTATGATACTGTCATGAAGCATTATGACCTTCCTGTGTCACTTTACTTGGACTAAGAAAATACACTTTATGACCGTGTCAAAAAGCATTATGACCATCATAATCATATAACGGTGACTAACCCCATTCCGTACAAATTTGCGCAATTGCAACATTCAAACGAGGCTGCAATGAAAACTAATGGGACTGAAGCGACTGTGTTGACATCAACATCTGGGGTGTGAATTACATTTCTATTCAAGCATTGATTGACATGGTAATGGTCCAATAGTATTGGAGAAAAGTTGAAAAAACTGACCCCTCCGACGCTGTACGTTAAATTGTGACGTGTCATGACGTAATGAACAGCACGCATAAAGCAACTCATTCTGTGTCTTACAGCCTCTCTCCACCAGGTGTAGAGCTTCAGTCGCTGTTTAAAAACAAGACAGGGACGGGGACAGAGACAGGGACAGGGACAGGGGGATACCTAGTCATTTTTTGCATCATCAGTGCAAGCCATCTTGACTCTCAAAAGCCACGACAGCCACTGTTAACTTCAGCGTCACCCTAAAAACGCAATTTAAATTCAACACAGAGCTTCAAATAGGTATGTAATGACACCTTATATAACTCTTTATAGTGTTTTATTTACATTTCAGAGGTGATAAGGTGATAAGTTGGACAGATAGGTTGAAAAATGCTGTTTGGACCTCTGTACGCCTATGAAGATATTCCATAAAAAATATACTGTTTCCAGCTACAATTTACAACATTAACAATGTCTACACTGCATTTTTGATCAATTTGATGTTATTTTAATGAACAGAAAATGTGCTTTTCTTTCAAAAACAAGAACATTTCTAAGTAACCTAAAACTTTTGAACGGTAGAGTCTCTCTGCCTTTCACTATGACGCAATAGATGTTGCTTCCGCACCCGTCATTTTTAAAAAGACCGGCGGAGCTCATTGCCTTTTTGAATCATGCAGAGATGGGCATCATGACGGGCTCGTCATTGGTTTTGTTGGAAAGGGGAGAAATTGTCCTTTACAATGGTATTGATATTACAGTTGATCTGGAAGTATTATGTTTTTTGAACTCTAAAATAAGGTCAATTGTACAGAATTGTATGGTAGATGTACATTTTTCATGAACCAATTCTTTGTGGCTTGCTAGCTAGCTAGTTAGCCTTATTGACTTACTATGGACTTGCAGTACCCATTCACTGAACTGTCTCCAGCCAGGACAATAATGGCAATAGAGATGAAACAAGATATACATACACAAAGCAACCGTTTTACTTCATAACTATCAGCTAGCTATATGTGAATCATAATAATGGAGCTAGCCAAATAGTATAGAAGGCAAAAATGACCTAATAACTAACATTATGCAAGATAGAAGGCAATTCATTATGGCTAGCTAGCTAAGAATTATTCATGGATATCTGACTAGCTAACAGTACTAGTAGCTAGCCAGTTAACCCTATTGACATATTATGGGTAAACACGCCAAAATTAACACAATGTATTTATTAACATATCAAGATAAAATGTTGTAGTCAGGCAACATATAGGAAGTGAATAGGCAACATTCCATTCCGAAGTCAGAGTGTATTTTCTCTCGCTTCAGTTCATGTGTAATTTTGTACATAATTGCTTCATATTTCGTGGCATCCTTTCCATTGAAGCTTGCATCGATGCATGCTTCAAAATATGTACAAACGGAGTACGCATTCAAAAAGTGCCCTCCATGCTCCGTTTCGCATACTTTTATTTGGACTCGGCATTTTGAGAAACACCCTAGGATTTTAAATGGGAATCAATTGATTGGTCTCCACAAAGAGAGTAAAACAAACGTGTGTGTGTGTGTTCGACTGACTAATGGTCAGATAAGGTGTTCTAACACAAAGAACTCCCATTTTTCTGACAGCATCTCAAAGTTGGAACACCGCTGACAACACAGAACACACACACACACACACACACACACACACACTTGCCTCAATACTGACAGCAGACAGCAGCATGAACAGGTTACCAAACACACTGGGAGAGACAAGAATCCAGCAGCAGGTAAATGCACTTACACGCACACACACACACACACACACACACACATTCACACACACACACACTCAGATTCCCACGCACACACTCACATTCATAGGCACACATGCATGGGAGAGTCATGACAATGGCATCACCAACCATCAACAGAGAGACAGGAATAGCCATTGTAGTCATACACAGTACACACCAATACAGCAGACACTCAGTACAGACACTCAGTACAGACAGACAGATTATGGATGATAAAGGGGCAATCTGCAGCTGCTACATCCATTTTCTTACTTTTATAAATGAATGATATATACCAATTGATTATTCAAGTATATAACTTATAAATGAATGATATATACCAATTGATTATTCAAGTATATAACTTATAAATGAATGATATATACCAATTGATTCTTAAAGAATACAACTTATGAATGAATGATATATACCAATTGATTATTCAAGTATATAACTTATAAATGAATGATATATACCAATTGATTATTCAAGTATATAACTTATAAATGAATGATATATACCAATTGATTATTATAACATAAATTAATGATATATAACTATATAAATAAATTAATGATATATACCAATTGATTCTTAAAGAATATAACTTATAAATTAATTATATATACCAATTGATTATTGAAGAATATAACTTATAAATGCCTATTGAGCTTAGTTCAACAGTCAAACCCCATCAGAACCAAAAATATAAGCTTGTTCTATTCTAATATTTGTAAACATTGTAAATTTAAACAAACACTGTATAGCTTCAAAATGCTTAAAACAATCATTTTGATATCTTGGATGGTTATTCCTTGCATCCATAGCTCTGTCTATCAATTTGAGAGTGGTTACATTTCACTAAGCCCATCCCTCAGCTTTTTACCAAAACAAAAGCAGGTAAATGTATTTATTATGGTTTCAACTGTGGATTGCCCCTTTAAAGAGACAGAGTATGATGGGCAAAGGGCAGCAGTGACATGTACACTTGACTACACTGGTTTGTCAATACCAGCAATCAACTGTGTCAGACACATTAAGAGTGTGTGTGTATCTGGTAGTATTGACACTGCTACACACACTGTTAATAAATTATAGCAATGTCATTTTTGTCTTACAAAACTTACAATATAGCAAACCACCATACAATTATGTGACGGACAAATGACAGAATACACAAGATAGACAAACTAACCACCTCATTGCTCAGATGATTGATTACAAGCTGATTAAAAATAATAAATAAAACAGATTTTGTGTTGGACAATGACAAATGGACCAGTTTGATGAAAAACATTTCAATATTCTACAAAAGACGATTGGAAGGATTTTTCATGTTCATGAATGACAACATTATTGTATGAAAATATCAACAAGAGGACAATCAGAAACAGCTTTTACAACTAAAAATCATATTTTAAAATCCTACAAAGCACAGTAGAGTGAACATGTGTAGCCATGAGAAAAATATGAGCAGAGCTCTCTAACAAAAGCCTCTGCACAGACAGCTCAACACACACACACCTCTAAAGAGAGACAAGTTACCTCTTTTGGAGACGGTTTCCTGACCAAGTGAAATACTGCTTCACTCTCTCTCTGTCCTCCTAGCTCTGACTCGTTACACACACACACACACACACACACACACACACACACACACACAAACTCCTCCATCTGCCACCGCCCCCATGCCTTCTCCATGCCCACCTCATGAATTATTAATTAGCCCCAGGGCAAACACGCTCCACTGCTTGAACGGACACACACACGCACCCACGCAGGCTCGCTCACAGACAAATACACACCTACAGCTTACACACACACACACACACACAAATGCATCTACACACAAGCACGCTCAAGCACACACACATGCATACATACATACATACATGACCACATAAAAGCCTAAACACACACAGCATACTCATACTCCTATATAAAGACACAGTCAATCATGCGTGAACACAGACCACGAACAAACACACACATTAACACTTGCCCACACACACACAGTCACACACACACACACACACACACACACACACACACACACAACACACACACACAGTTCCATCCTCCCAGGTGTAGCTGGAGATGTAGCCCATCGAGGATGAACCTCAGCTGGGAGGGATTACAGCACTGTCATGGCCAACCCTTCCACGACTGGAGGGGTCAGGCAGGCCAGAGACATTGTGTGGGTGGGTGTATGTTTATCAGACCATGCCTCCATGCTGCTCCTCCCTTCCCATAGGCTGAAACTCAAACGGGAAGTACCCGTGGTAAGGACTGTTAAACGCTGGTCTGACCAATCGGAATCCATGCTTCAATATTGTTTTGATCACGGGGACTGTGATATGTTCCGGGTTGCCTCTGAGAATAACATTAACGTATACAAAGACATGGTGACGGAGTTCATCACTGTGACTATTAAAACCTACCCAAACCAAAAACCGTGGCTAGATAGCATCACTTGAGAAAAACTGAAAGCGCAAACCACCGCATTTAACAACAGCAAGGTGGCTGGGAATATGGTTGAGTACAAACAGTCCAGATATGCCCTTCATAAGGCAATCAAAATGTCAGTACAGAGACAAAGTGGAGTCGCAATTCAATGGCTCAGGCACAAGACGTATTTGGCATGGACTCCAGACAATCACCAATTATAAAGGGAAAACACAGAAGTCTTGCTCCTGGACAAGCTAAACACCTTCGTTGCCCACTTTGAGCTTTCATTCCCCTTGGCTGACATGAGTAAGACATTTAAACGTGTTAACACTCGCAAGGCTGCCGGCCCAGACGGCATCCCTGGCCACGTCCTCAGAGCAGACCAGCTGGCTGGAGTGTTTACAGACATGTTCAATCTCTCCCTATCCCAGTCTGTTGTCCCCACTTGATATAAAATGTCCACCATTGTTCCTGTACCCAAGAAAGCGAAGATAACTGAAGTACTCGCCCCGTAGCACTCACTTCTGTTATCATGAAGTGCATTAAGAGGCAAGTTAAGGCTTATATCACCTCCACCTTATCTGTCACCCTAGACCCACTTCAATTTGCTTACCGCCCCAATAGATACACAGATGACACAATCACCATCGAACTGCACACTGCCCTATCCCATCTGGACAAAATAAATATGTATGTAAGAACGCTGTTCATTGACTACACCTCAGGCTTCAACACCATAGTACCCTCCAAGCTCATCATTAATCTTGGGGCCCTGGGTCTGAACCCCGTCTTGTGCAACTGGGTCCTGGACATCCTGATGGGCCGCCCCCAGGTGGTAAAGGTCGGAAACACCACTTCGCTGATCCTCAACACAGGGGCCCCACAAGGGTGCGTGCTCAGCCCCCTCCTGTACTCTCCAACTAAATCATCAAGTTTGCAGATGACACAAAAGTGGTAGGCCTGATTACCAATGACGACGAGACAGCCCACATAATGTTTACAAAATACGGACCGCAATACAATAAACATTTACTCACAAACAAACATGGGGGAACAGAGGGTTCAATAATGAACAAGTAATTGGGGGATTGAAACCAGGTATGAAAGACAAAGACAAAACAAATGGATAATGAAAAGTGGATCGGCGATGGCTAGAAGGCCGGTGACGTCGAACGGAGAGGGACCGGAGAGGGACCGACTTCAGCGGAAGTCGTGACAGATCTGTACTTCTCCCCAACTTTGTCCCTGACCTGTTTAGAGAGCTCCTTGGTCTTCATGGTGCTGCTTGCTTGGTGGTGCCCCTTGCTTAGTGGTGTTGCAGACTCTGGGGCCTTTCAGAACAGGTGTATATATATTGAGATTATGTGACAGATCATGTGACACTTAGATTGCACACAGGTGGACTTTACTGAACTAATTATGTGACTTCTGAAGGTAATTGGTTGCACCAGAGCTTATTTAGGGGCTTCATAGCAAAGGGGGTGAATACATATGCACGTACCACACATTTTTTGAAACAAGTTATTTTTTTCACTTCACCGATTTGCACTATTTTGTGTATTTGTGTCCATTACATGATATCTAAATAAAAATCTATTTAAATTACAGGTTGTAATGAAACAAAATAGGGAAAACGCCAAGGGGGATGAATACTTTTGCAAGGTATATGCTGTATTCTAGTCAAGGTCTATCCTATTCAACTATTATATCCATATACAGTTCATAATGTCTAAACATTTCATCACGTATATACTGTATATAGTTATACTCTGGACTTGCTCGTCCTAATAGTTATATATTTCTTAATTCGATTATTTTACTTTTATATTTGTGTGTATTGTTGTGTATTGTTAGATATTACTGCACTGTTGGAGATAGAAACACTAGCATTTCTCAACACCAGCAATAACACCTGCTAAATATGTATATGTGACCAATAAAATGTTATTTGATTTTGATTTTATTTGCATCCGTGCGTGATCAGGGGCCTGTGTGCATGTGCGAGGAGGGGGCAGTTAGGGTGGATGTGTGTGTTCGTAGAGGGAGCGAGGGTGTGTGTGGGAGTTGTATCTAAGAGAGCATAGAGAGGTCTCCGGGGCATGTTAAATATCCCCAACAGTGTCTTGAGTAGGCTGGAGGTCACAGAGAGCAGCAAGAGGAGAGGGGGACAGGAAGCGGGACAGGGGTGGGGGGTAGAGAAAGCAGTACTTTCTTGTTAAATAAGATTGGAGGGTGAATGAGATGGGCGGTGATGGGGGTGGGTAGATATCCCCCCGTAGCGTCTTGGATTATTGACCTCCTCACCTCGTCCGGCATTTCACCTCCCGTCTGTCTACTCCCGCTCTCATCTACGCTTATCCTTATGCAATCACCCTTATCCAACCAATCAATAACCCCCTCCCCTTCCCATCAGTAACATGCTAATGACCCTCCTCACATATGATTAAACCGTATGCTAACCTAACAACAGCCTACCGCAACCCCCTCACACACACTAAAAAAAATCCCTAACAGAAAAACCCCACAAAATTCAAATCACAGTGCGGCTGGCTCGCCTGCTCTTCTCAAATGATGCGACTGCGTGTTCAGTCTTCGGCCTGTTGCGTGTAGAATATCCTAGCCTATTCATTGATGACAGGCCATGATTTACTAGAAGATATTGCAAGACAAGAAATTGTGAAATACAGCTTTCTATAGCGAGATAGAGATTTAGATTGCCGATAGATAGTCCTAGTGCAAGGTTCTGACTCCGTTTGCGCGGTGGCCAACCTGCCTATACTGTGACCCTCCCCTCTCTCTCCGTCCCTCACTAACCCGCTATGAAAGATGCCAGTGTTTGTGTTCTCGGAAGTACGGCAACTAATATGTCTCCTCTGTTCCAAAATTACCGAATCTTAGGAGTCGATTCCGAGCGGAAAATGTCATGGTAAGTCACAGTATTTAACTAACGTTAAAGTACCTTTTTAAGAGAGAATGGTTGATTGACGGTTCTGGTCACCTAGTGATGGAAGTTAGTCCCGCATTCCTTGCAGACAAGTAAAATGCCTGTTCAGTGGCCCTTCGAAACTACAGTATCTCCAGAGAAGGTTTTGTGTTGGCATTTAAAAATCTGTAGTGTACACTTTCAGACAAACAAACACATCCCAGAGCTATGGGAGACTGCTGAAAGAGAGAGATAGGGGGGAGAGAAAGAGACTACACACGATAGAGGACATATCAAACTGGGCTCATTTTATGGCAGGGGCCAAGCGTCTCACACACACACACACACGTACACATATGCACACGCACACACACACGTTACCCCATCCCATGAACTCTAGCATATCTTTGGTTATTAAACCCTGTTTGAGGCCAATCACCCTGGGATGTTTATACTGCTTCATACAGCACACACACACGCACACACACATTGACCTTTGAATGCATAAATAAATAGATGTTCAGATGAACAGATCAGATGGTGTAATAATTATAATCTGAGACATAATTATTACACCATCTGATCTGTTCATCTGAACATCTATTTATTTATGCATTCAAAGGTCAATGTGTGTGTGCGTGTGTGTGTGCTGTATAAAGCAGTATAAAGACTTCTTGCTTTCCCATGCTGACCCTCTCAGCTGACTCAGCTTTAGATTTGGTTCAGGAGCCAAATAAAGAGAAATACTGTATAAAAAACAACCTCATTATTTATCTGGCTAAGAGAACAGAAAGGCTATTAAAGGTTCACTCTGCAAGTCCCATTTCCCTATGCTCTCTCAATTCAATTCAAGGGCTTCATTGGCATGGGAAACACATGTTAACATTGTCAAAACAAGTGAAATAGATAATAAACTAAAGTGAAATAAACAATAAAAATGTACAGTAAACATTACACTAAAATAAGTTCCAAAAGAATAAAGTCATTCAAATGTCAAATGATGTACATTTGTTGTAACAATGTGCAAATAGTGAAAGTACAAAAACGAAAATAAATAAGCACAAATATGGGTTGTATTTACAATGGTGTTTGTTCTTCACTGGTTGCCCTTTTCTTGTGGCAACAGGTCACAAATATTGCTGCTGTGATGGCACACTGGTATTTCACCCAGTAGATATGAGAGTCTAGCTAAATTGGGTTTGTTTAAAAATTCTTTGTGGATCTGTGTAATCTGAGGGAAATATGTGTCTCTAATATGTCTCACACTCTCTCTGCATCAACAACAGTGGGTCTATCTAAAGGCCACAAGGATGGAGGGAGAATGCCTCATTTCTTCCTCTGCTGACATCTGTAGTGTGGGCTCCTATGTTAACCAGTCCAGAGGTTATTGGGGTGGTCAATGGAGGATCTATGTTAACCAGTTCAGAGGTTATTGGTGTGGTCAATGGAGGATCTATGTTAACCAGTCCAGAGGTTATAGGGGTGGTCAATGGAGGATCTATGTTAACCAGTCCAGAGGTTATTGGGGTGGTCAATGGAGGATCTATGTCAACAAGTCCAGAGGTTATTGGGGTGGTCAATGGAGGATCTATGTTAACCAGTCCAGAAGTTATTGGGGTGGTCAATGGAGGATCTATGTTAACCAGTCCAGAGGTTATTGGGGTGGTCAATGGAGGCTCTGTGTGAAGGTTTGCATATAGAGAATAGATAAGAAAAAACTTGAGCGGAAAAGAGACTGACCAAGAGATTTTCCAAGCTTATTATGTATTATTATTTAATCTTTATTTTACTTGGCAAGTCAGTTAAGAACACATTCTTATTTTCAGTGATGGCCTAGGAACGGTGGGTTAACTGCCTTGTTCAGGGGCAGAATGACAGATTTTTACCTTATCAGCTCGGGGATTCAATCTTGCAACCTTACAGTTAACTAGCCCAACGCTCTAACCACCTGATTACATTGCACTCCAAAAGGAGCCTGCCTGTTACGCGAATGCAGTAAGCCAAGGTAAGTTACTAGCTAGCATTAAACTTATCTTGTAAAAAACAATCAATCAATCATAAATCACTAGTTAACTACACATGGTTGATGATATTAGTAGTTTATCTAGCGTGTCCTGCGTTGCATATAATCGATGCGGTGCGTATCGTTGCTCCAATGTGTACCTAACCATAAACATCAATGCCTATCTTAAAATCAATACACAGAAATATATATTTTTAAACCTGCATATTTAGCTAAAATAAATCCAGGTCAGCAGGCAATATTAACCAGGTTAAATTGTGTCACTTCTCTTGTGTCCATTGCACACAGAGTCAGGTTATATGCAACAGTTTGGGCCGTAATTCTGAGATAACATTGAAGGTTGTGCAATATAACATATTTAGACACCCGTTAGATAAAATACGTTAGATAAAATACGTAACGGTTCCGTATTTCACTGAAAGAATAAACGTCTTGTTTTCGAGATGATAGTTTCCGGATTCGACCATATTAATGACCTAAGGCTCGTATTTCTGTGTGTTATTATGTTATAATTAAGTCTATGATTTGATAGGGCAGTCTGACTGAGCGATGGTAGGCACCAGCAGGCTCGTAAGGATTCATTCAAACAGCACTTTTGTGCGTTTTTCCAGCAGCTCGTCGCTGTGCTTCAAGCATTGAGTTGTTTATGACTTCAAGTCTATCAACTCCCGAGATTAGGCTGGTGTAACCGAGGTGAAATGGCTAGCTAGTTAGCGGGGTGCGCGCTAATAGCGTTTCAAACGTCACTCGCTCTGAGACTTGGAGTAGTTATTCCCCTTGCTCTGCATGGGTAACGCTGCTTCGAGGGTGGCTGTTGTCGATGTGTTCCTGGTTCGAGCCCAGGTAGGAGCGAGGAGAGGGACGGAAGCTATACTGTTACACTGGCAATACTAAAGTGCCTATAAGAACATCCATTAGTCAAAGGTATATGAAATACAAATGGTATAGAGAGAAATTGTCCTATAATTCCTATAATAACTACAACCTAAAACTTCTTACCTGGGAATATTGAAGACTCATGTTAAAAGGAACCACCAGCTTTCATATGTTCTCATGTTCTGAGCAAGGAACTTAAACGTTTGCTTTCTTACATGGCACATATTGCACTTTTACTTTCTTCTCCAACACATTGTTTTTGCATTATTTAAACCAAATTGAACATGTTTCATCATTTATTTGAGGCTAAATCTATGTTATTGATGTATTATATTAAGTTAAAATAAGTGTTCATTCAGTATTGTTGTAATACTGTAACCAGCCAGTATCTGGGGAGACCATAATTTGCATCATGCAGTGCGACACATCTCCTTCACAAAGAGTTGATCAGGCTGTTGATTGTGGCCTGAGCATCCCAAACATGTTCAAATGGGTGACATGGGGCCATGCATTACCATGCTGAAACATGAGGTGATGGCGGTGGATGAATTTCACAAAAATGGGCCTCAGGATCTCGTTACAGTATCTCTGTGCATTCAAGTTGACATCGATAAAAAGCAATTGTGTTCATTTATTCCGTAGCTTTTGCCTGCCCATACCATAACCCCACAGTCACCACGGGGCACTCTGTTTACAATGTTGAAATCATCAAAACGCTAGCCCACACGACACTGTCTGCCATCTTCCCGGTACAGTTGAAAACGGAGAGCACACTTCTCCAGCGTGCCAGTGGCCATCAAAGGTGAGCATTTGCTCACTGAAGTCGGTTACGACTTCCAACTGCAGTCAGGTCAAGTCCCTGGGTAGGACCACGAGCACGCAGATGAGCTTCCCTGAGATGGTTTCTGACAGTTTGTGCAGAAATTCTTCGGTTGTGCAAACCTACAGTTTCATCAGCTGTCTTGGTGGCTGGTCTCAGAAAATCTTGCTGGTGAAGAAGCCAGATGTGGAGGTCCTGGGCTGGTGTGGTTACACGTGGTCTGCGGTTGTGAGGCCAGTTGGACATACTGCCAAACTCTCTAAAACGATGTTGGAAGCGACTTATGGTAGAGAAATTAACATTCAGCTTTCTGGCAACTGCTCTGGTGGACAATCCTGCAGTCCACATGCCAATTCCACGCTCCCTCAAAATTTGAGTAATCTGTGGCATTGTGTTGTAAGACAAAACTGCACACTTTAGAGTGGCCTTTTATTGTCCCCAGCACAAGCCGCACCTGTGTAATGATCATGCTGTTAAATCAGCTTCTTGATATGCCACACTTGTCAGTTGGGTGGATTATCTCTGCAAAGGAGCCATGCTCACTAACAGGGATGTAAACAAATTTGTTCCCAACATTTTTGAGAACATTTCTGGAATCTTTTACTTTAGCTCATGAAATGACATCACACTTTACATGTTGCAGTATAAAATGGCCCTTCTCATCGGCATCAGGTACCACACTAATTGAGCTGTTTAAATATTTAGAGCTACAGAGATAGGGAGGAAATGAAAGAACAGAGGGAGGGAGTAAAAATGAGGGTGAGAGCTGGAGGGAGATAGAGGGGCATGGAACACAGAGAGAGCAGGAGGGAGATAGAGGAACATGGAACACAGAGAGAGCAGGAGGGAGATAGAGGAACATGGAACACAGAGAGAGCTGGAGGGAGATAGAGGGACATGGAACACACAGAGAGCTGGAGGGAGATAGAGGGACATGGAACACAGAGAGAGCTGGAGTCAGATAGAATGACATGGAACACAGAGAGAGCTGGGGGGAGATAGAGGGGCATGGAACACAGAGGGAGCTGGAGGGAGATAGAGGGACATGGAACACAGAGAGAACTGGAGGGAGATAGAGGGACATGGAACACAGAGGGAGCTGGTGGGAGATAGAGGGACATGGAACACAGAGAGAGCTGGAGGGAGATAGAGGGACACAAAACACACAGAGAGCTGGAGGGTTATAGAGGGACATGATACACAGAGAGAGCTGGAGGGGGATAGAGGGACACAAAACACACAGAGAGATGGAGGGTTATAGAGGGACATGATACACAGAGAGAGACAGATGAGTCCGACATCAGAATTTTACAGGAAAATAGAGAGCCTGTTGGGTTTTTTTAAAGAGAAAAAATACATAAAAAAGAGAGAGTTGTGATCAAGGAAAACATTGTTAAACAGAGCAGAGAGAGAGAAAGAGAAAAACAAAGACTTAGAGCACTAGTTACCAGCATTAACCCGGTGTAGACCCCTGTAGCAGAACACTGAGGACAATTGGGATGGCCCTTTGTTTCAACTGGCAAGAGAGGAGGATGTCTCCCAGAGAGGAGGATGTCTCTCAGAGAGGAGGATGTCTCTCAGAGAGGAGGATGTCTCTCAGAGAGGAGAATGTCTCCCAGAGAGGAGAATGTCTCTCAGAGAGGAGAATGTCTCTCAGAGAGGAGGATGTCTCTCAGAGAGGAGAATGTCTCCCAGAGAGGAGGATGTCTCCCAGGGAGGAGGATGTCTCTCAGAGAGGAGGATGTCTCTCAGAGAGGAGGATGTCTCTCAGAGAGGAGGATGTCTCCCAGGGAGGAGGATGTCTCTCAGAGAGGAGGATGTCTCTCAGAGAGGAGAATGTCTCCCAGAGAGGAGGATGTCTCCCAGAGAGGAGGATGTCTCCCAGAGAGGAGGATGTCTCCCAGGGAGGAGGATGTCTCTCAGAGAGGAGAATGTCTCTCAGAGAGGAGGATGTCTCCCAGAGAGGAGGATGTCTCTCAGAGAGGAGGATGTCTCCCAGAGAGAAGGATGTCTCTCAGAGAGGAGGATGTCTCTCAGAGAGGAGAATGTCTCTCAGAGAGGAGGATGTCTCTCAGAGAGGAGGATGTCTCGCAGAGAGGAGGATGTCTCTCAGAGAGGAGAATGTCTCTCAGAGAGGAGGATGTCTCCCAGAGAGGAGGATGTCTCTCAGAGAGGAGGATGTCTCTCAGAGAGGAGAATGTCTCTCAGAGAGGAGAATGTCTCTCAGAGAGGAGGATGTCTCCCAGAGAGGAGGATGTCTCTCAGAGAGGAGGATGTCTCTCAGAGAGGAGGATGTCTCCCAGAGAGGAGGATGTCTCTCAGAGAGGAGGATGTCTCCAAGAGAGGAGGATGTCTCTCAGAGAGGAGGATGTCTCTCAGAGAGGAGAATGTCTCTCAGAGAGGAGGATGTCTCCCAGAGAGGAGGATGTCTCTCAGAGAGGAGGATGTCTCTCAGAGAGGAGGATGTCTCTCAGAGAGGAGGATGTCTCCCAGAGAGGAGGATGTCTCTCAGAGAGGAGGATGTCTCCCAGAGAGGAGGATGTCTCCCAGAGAGGAGGATGTCTCCCAGAGAGGAGGATGTCTCTCAGAGAGGAGAATGTCTCTCAGAGAGGAGGATGTCTCCCAGAGAGGAGAATGTCTCTCAGAGAGGAGAATGTCTCTCAGAGAGGAGGATGTCTCTCAGAGAGGAGAATGTCTCTCAGAGAGGAGAATGTCTCTCAGAGAGTAGGATGTCTCCCAGAGAGGAGGATGTCTCTCAGAGAGGAGGATGTCTCTCAGAGAGGAGGATGTCTCTCAGAGAGGAGGATGTCGATGTCTCTCAGAAAGGAGAATGTCTCTCAGAAAGGAGGATGTCTCCCAGAGAGGAGGATGTCTCTCAGAGAGGAGGATGTCTCTCAGAGAGGAGGATGTCTCTCAGAGAAGAGGATGTCACCCAGAGAGGAGGATGTCTCCCAGAGAGGAGGATGTCTCCCAGAGAGAAGGATGTCTCCCAGAGAGGAGGATGTCTCCCAGAGAGGAGGATGTCTCTCAGAGAGGAGGATGTCTCTCAGAAAGGTGAATGTCTCTCAGAAAGGAGAATGTCTCTCAGAGAAGAGGATCTCCCAGAGAGGAGGATGTCTCTCAGAGAGGAGGATGTCTCTCAGAGAGGAGGGTGACTCTTAGTAATCAACTGGCCAGAGGAGCTTAATTAGCAACTAACAATAGGGTTAGGAGATACGCCAAGTGCGTGTGTGTCTGTGTCCGCATGTGTGTGCGCGTGTGTGTGTGTTCGTGATGAGTGTAAACGCAGGTTACTAATGATGACGCTTGAAAAGCAGACAAAATGTTCAACCACAACATCACCAAAATCAAAATGATGTTTCTACAGTCAGCATCTGTGTGGCGTATGAAACTGTGACGGACTGTCAAAACATTTACACAACATCAGCGGTTTCAATAAGCATAAACTGAGGCATTTTGCCCAGACTCAGTGAAACACTTAAAGTGTCTGATGGCTTGTCATGTGTCCATCCAGGAAATGTGCTACTGTTTAGGTGGCTGTGTGTGTGGTTATATATAATGTTAAAGGAATGGTCCTTTCTTCAGTTGTATTATCCTGACATGGCTGTTGCTCCAGTAAGATGAACTTCAGACCTGTAATGCATGTAGGCCAAGCCAAATATCTAGCACAAAGCCAGAGTTAAAACAGCATCACTACTAGCATGCAGCACTATCACTCCAGGACATGACCTCCAGGGCAGCAGGGAACAGGTCAGCAGGCTATAGTATGTCCAAAGTGGATGGGTGGGGCTGCTCTTCTGGAGGGCCTGGAGGTTTGCCCTCTCTCCATTAATCTCCGGGGCTTTATATGAAGCACCAAGAGGACAGCCAAGGGACACATGAATCATACACACGCACACACAGACACACACACACTCCTCCACATGATGAATGAGGCCATAACACCTGTGGACATGGTGACTGTCCAATAATCCACCATCAGGATTAAAAACAGGAGACGTGACCGCTCACTCTGTAAGACCAGGATAAAAGACCAGGATGCTTGACTCTGACAAGACCAGATGCTTGACTCTGTGACTGAGACGTGACCGCTCTCTGGCTTGACTCTGACTGAGACGTGACCGCTCACTCTGTAAGACCAGGATGCTTGACTCTGTGACTGAGACTGCTTGACTCTGACTGAGACGTGACCGCTCACTCTGTAAGACCAGGATGCTTGACTCTGTGACTGGATGACCACTCACTCTGTAAGACCAGGATGCTTGACTCTGACTGACGTGACCGCTCACTCTGTAAGACCAAGATGCTTGACTCTGTGACTGAGATGTGACCACTCACTCTGTAAGACCAGGATGTGACCGCTCACTGACCAGGATCTGACTGAGACGTGCCCGCTCACTCTCTAAGACCAGCATGCTTGACTCTGTGACTGAGACGTGACCGCTCACTCTGTAAGACCAGGATGCTTGACTCTGTGACTGAGACGTGACCGCTCACTCTGTAAGACCAGGATGCTTGACTCTGTGACTGAGATGTGACCGCTCACTCTGTAAGACCAGGATGCTTGACTCTGTGACTGAGACGTGACCGCTCACTCTGTAAGACCAGGATGCTTGACTCTGTGACTGAGACGTGACCGCTCACTCTGTAAGACCAGGATGCTTGACTCTGTGACTGAGATGTGACCGCTCACTCTGTAAGACCAGGATGCACTCTGTGACTGAGATGACCAGTAAGATGCTTGACTCTGTGACTGAGATGTGACCGCTCACTCTGTAAGACCAGGATGCTTGACTCTGTGACTGAGACGTGACCGATGCTTGACTCTGTGACTCACTCTCTAAGACCAGGATGCTTGAAGACTCTGTGACTGAGACGTGACCGCTCACTCTGTAAGACCAGGATGCTTGACTCTGACTGAGACTCTGTAAGACCAGGATACTTGACCGACTGAGACTCACTCTGTAAGACCAGGATGCTGAGACGTGACTCTCTGTGACTGAGACTGTGACCGCTCACTCTGTAAGACCAGGATGCTTGACTCTGTGACTGAGACCAAGTGACCTGACTCACTCACTGTAAGACCAGGATGCTTGACTCTGTGACTGAGACGTGACCGCTCACTCTGTAAGACCAGGATGCTTGGCAATGTGACTAAGACCTCTGGATGCTTGACTCTGTGACTGACTGAGGATGTGACCGTGACTGAGACACTCTGTAAGACCAGGATGCTTGACTCTGAAGACCAGGATGCTTGACTCTGTGACTGAGACGTGACCGCTCACTCTGTAAGACCAGGATACTTGACCTTGTGACTCTGTGTACTGAGACCTTGTGACTGAGACGTGACCACTCACTCTGTAAGACCAGGATGCTTGACTCTGTGACTGAGACGTGACCGCTCACTCTGTAAGACCAGGATGCTTGACTCTGTGACTGAGACGTGACCGCTCACTCTGTAAGACCAGGATGCTTGACCTGCTTGACTCTGTGACTGAGACGTGACCTGAGATGTGACCGCTCACTCTGTAAGATGCCAGGATGTAAGACCAGCATGCTGACTCTGTGACTGAGATGTGACCGCTCACTCTGTAAGACCTTGACTCACTGAGACGTGACCGCTCACTCTGTAAGACCAGCATGCTTGACTCTGTGACTGAGATGTGACCGCGTGACCTCTCACTCTGTAAGACCAGGATCTGACTTGACCGCTCACTCTGTAAGACTGAGTGACTGACGTGACCGCTCACTCTGTAAGACCAGGATGCTTGATTCTGTGACTGACTGACCGCTCACTCTGTAAGACCAAGATGCTTGACTCTGTGACTGAGATGTGACCACTCACTCTGTAAGACCAGGATGCTTGACTCTGTGACTGAGACGTGACCGCTCACTCTGTAAGACCAGGATGCTTGACTCTGACCGCTCACTCTGTACTGAGACGTGACCGCTCACTCTGTAAGACCAGGATGCTTGACTCTGTGACTGAGACGTGACCGCTCACTCTGTAAGACCAGGATGCTTGACTCTGTGACTGAGACGTGACCGCTCACTCTGTAAGACCAGGATGCTTGACTCTGTGACTGAGACGTGACCGCTCACTCTGTAAGACCAGGATGCTTGACTCTGTGACTGAGACGTGACCGCTCACTCTGTAAGACCAGGATGCTTGACTCTGTGACTGAGACGTGACCGCTCACTCTGTAAGACCAGGATGCTTGACTCCGCTGTACTGAGTGACTGCGTGACCGCTCACTCTGTAAGACCAGGATGCTTGACTCTGTGACTGAGACGTGACCGCTCACTCTGTAAGACCAGGATACTTGACCTGTGACTGAGACGTGACCGCTCACACTGTAAGACCAGGATACTTGACCTTGTGACTGAGACGTGACCACTTCTGTGACTGAGACGTGACCGCTCACTCTGTAAGACCAGGATGCTTGACCTGACTGAGACGTGACCGCTGAAGACCAGGATGTGACTGAGACCCGCTCACTCTGTAAGACCAGGATGACTTGACTCTGTGACTGAGACGTGACCGCTCACTCTGTAAGACCAGGATGCTTGACTCTGTGACTGACTGAGACCAGGATGACTCGCTGAGACACTCTGTAAGACCAGGATCTGTGACTTGACCTCACTCTGTGACTGAGACTGACCGCTCACTCTGTAAGACCAGGATGCTTGACTCTGTGACTGAGATGTGACCGCTCACTCTGTAAGACCAGGATGCTTGACTCTGACTGAGACGTGACCGCCACTCTGTAAGACCAGGATGCTTGACTGAGACGTGACCGCTGTAAGACTGAGATGAGACGTGACCGCTCACTCTGTAAGACCAGGATGCTTGACTCTGACTGAAGACCAGGATGACCGTGACTGACCGCTCACTCTGTAAGACCAGGATGCTTGACTCTGTGACTGAGATGTGACCGCTCACTCTGTAAGACCAGGATACTTGACTCTGACTGAGACGTGACCGCTCACTCTGTAAGACCAGGATGCTTGACTCTGTGACTGAGATGTGACCGCTCACTCTGTAAGACCAGGATGCTTGACTTTGTGACTGAGATGTGACCGCTCACTCTGTAAGACCAGGATGCTTGACTCTGTGACTGAGATGTGACCGCTCACTCTGTAAGACCAGGATGCTTGACTCTGACTGAGATGACCGCTCACTCTGTAAGATGCCAGGATGCTTGACTCTGTGACTGAGACTCACTCTGTGACCAGGATGCTTGACACTCTGTAAGACCAGGATGCTTGACTCTGTGACTGAGACGTGACCGTAAGACCAGGATGCACTCTGTAAGACCAAGACCAGATGCTTGACTCTGTGACTGAGATGTGACCAGGATGCTTGACTCACTCTGTACTGAGATGTGACCGCTCAGACCAGGATGCTTGACTCTGTGACTGAGACGTGACCGCTCACTCTGTAAGACCAGGATGCTTGACTCTGTGACTGAGACGTGACCGCTCACTCTGTAAGACCAGGATCTGTGACTTGACCGCTCTGTAAGACTGAGACGTGACCGCTCACTCTGTAAGACCAGGATGCTTGACTCTGTGACTGACTGACCAAGATGCTTGACTCTGTGACCGCTCACTCTGGATGCTTGAAGACCAGGACCAGGATGCTTGACTCTGTGACTGAGACGTGACCGACCAAGATGCACTCTGACTGAGATGTGACCGCTCACTCTCTAATACCAGGATGCTTGACTCTGTGACTGAGACGTGACCGCTCACTCTGTAAGACCAAGATGCACTCTGTGAAGACTCTGTAGGGATGCTTGACTCTGTGACTGAGACGTGACCGCTCACTCTGTAAGACCAGGATGCTTGACTCTGTGACTGAGACGTGACCGCTCACTCTGTAAGACCAGGATGCTTGACTCTGACTGAGATGTGTCACTCTGAAGACCAGGATGCTTGACTCTGTGACTGAGGCGTGACCGCTCACTCTGTAAGACCAGGATGCTTCTGACTCTGTGACTCTGACTGAGACGTGACCGCTCACTCTGTAAGACCAGGATGCTTGACTCTGTGACTGAGACGTGACCGCTCACTCTGTAAGACCAGGATGCTTGACTCTGTGACTCTGTAAGACCAGGATGCTTGACTCTGTGACTGAGACGTGACCGCTCACTCTGTAAGACCAGGATGTGACTGAGACGTGACCGCTCACTCTGTAAGACCAGGATGCTTCTGACTCTGACCGCTCACTCTGAAGACTGAGACTGAGACGTGACCGCTCACTCTGTAAGACCAGGATGCTTGACTTGACTGAGGCTTGTGACTGAGACTGAGACGTGACCGCTCACTCTGTAAGACCAGGATACTTGACCTTGTGACTGAGACGTGACCACTCACTCTGTAAGACCAGGATGCTTGACCTTGTGACTGAGACGTGACCGCTCACTCTGTAAGACCAGGATGCTTGACTCTGTGACTGAGACGTGACCGCTCACTCTGTAAGACCAGGATGCTTGACACTGAGACTGACCGCTAAAGACCAGGATACTTGACTTGTGACTGAGACGTGACCGCTCACTCTGTAAGACCAGGATGACTCTGTGACTGTGTGACCGCTCACTCTGTAAGACCAGGATGCTTGACTTGTGACTGAGATGTGACCGCTCACTCTGTAAAACCAGGATGCTGACTTGTGACTGAGACGTGACCGCTCACTCTGTAAGACCAGGATGCTTGACTCTGTGACTGAGATGTGACCGCTCACTCTGTAAGACTCTGAGATGTGACCGCTGACTGAGATGTGACCGCTCACTCTGACTTGTGACTGAGACGTAAGACCAGGATGCTTGACTCTGTGACTGAGAAGACCAGGATGTGACCGCTCACTCTGTAAGACCAGGATGCTTGACTCTGTGACTGAGACGCATGACCGCTCACTCTGTAAGACCGCTCACTCTGTAAGACCAGGATGCTTGACTCTGTGACTGTGACTGAGACCAGGATGACCGCTGACACTCTGTAAGACCAAGATGCTTGACTCTGTGACTGAGATGTGACCACTCACTCTGTAAGACCAGGATGCTTGACTCTGTGACTGAGACGTGACCGCTCACTCTGTAAGACCAGGATGCTTGGCAATGTGACTGAGACGTGACCGCTCACTCTGTAAGACCAGGATGCTTGACTCTGTGACTGAGACGTGACCGCTCACTCTGTAAGACCAGGATGCTTGACTCTGTGACTGAGACGTGACCGCTCACTCTGTAAGACCAGGATGCTTGACTCTGTGACTGAGACGTGACCGCTCACTCTGTAACACCAGGATGCTTGACTCTGTGACTGAGACGTGACCGCTCACTCTGTAAGACCAGGATGCTTGACTCTGTGACTGAGACGTGACCGCTCACTCTGTAAGACCAGGATGCTTGACTCTGTGACTGAGACGTGACCGCTCACTCTGTAAGACCAGGATGCTTGACTCTGTGACTGAGACGTGACCGCTCACTCTGTAAGACCAGGATGCTTGACTCTGTGACTGAGACGTGACCGCTCACTCTGTAAGACCAGGATGCTTGACTCTGTGACTGAGACGTGACCGCTCACTCTGTAAGACCAGGATGCTTGACTCTGTGACTGAGACGTGACCGCTCACTCTGTAAGACCAGGATGCTTGACTCTGTGACTGAGACGTGACCGCTCACACTGTAAGACCAGGATACTTGACCTCTGTGACTGAGACGTGACCACTCACTCTGTAAGACCAGGATGCTTGACTCTGTGACTGAGACGTGACCGCTCACTCTGTAAGACCAGGATGCTTGACTCTGTGACAGACGTGACCGCTCACTCTGTAAGACCAGGATGCTTGACTCTGTGACTGAGATGTGACCGCTCACTCTGTAAGACCAGGATGCTTGACTTTGTGACTGAGATGTGACCGCTCACTCTGTAAGACCAGGATGCTTGACTCTGTGACTGAGACGTGACCGCTCACTCTGTAAGACCAAGATGCTTGACTCTGACTGAGACGTGACCGCTCACTCTGTAAGACCAAGATGCTTGACTCTGTGACTGAGATGTGACCACTCACTCTGTAAGACCAGGATGCTTGACTTTGTGACTGAGATGTGACCGCTCACTCTGTAAGACCAGGATGCTTGACTCTGTGACTCTGTCACTCTGTAGACCACTCTGACTGGATGCTTCACTCTGTAAGACCCAGGATCTTGACTCTGACTGAGACGTGACCGCTCACTCTGTAAGACCAGGATGCTTGACTCTGTGACTGAGACGTGACCGCTCACTCTGTAAGACCTCTGTGACTGAGACGTGACTCACTCTGTAAGACCAGGATGCTTGACTCTGTGACTGAGACGTGACCGCTCACTCTGTAAGACCAGGATGCTTGACTCTGTGACTGAGACGTGACCGCTCAC